>NW_018408358.1:501527-616263 GCF_002113885.1 Mizuhopecten yessoensis | reverse complement strand
TTTTTTTTCATGAGATTGACAATCCTGTTTGTGAGATTTTTCTTCTTCTTCAACGAAGGACGATAACTCAACCAGTACTAAGTCGGCTATTGAATCAATTTCTGCTTTCAGTTTCAACCTCTGGGTTTGTACAGTTTGTCGGATGACAGCCACGCTCTCTTTAACTGACTTGTTCATTTCATGACGTTTTGATAGATTATCATTAAAATGGACTGACCTGGACTGTAATATTTTTAATTGATCTTGCATGTACTGTTTTTGTGAGTCAATTTCCTCTTCAATATTTTTGAATGTGTGTTGTTTATGTTTCTCGGTAAAACACATCGCACACATCACGATGTCACAGTCACTACAGTACAGGTCACAAGTCTTACCTCGATGTGTCTTACATACCTCTGGGAGTACGGCTTCCCCGAGTCTGTTCGCCTCCTTTATTGAATCTTAACAGCTTTCCACGTATGATTGCTATATCAGGTAGTCCATGTTCCACGTGTACGTTTCTATTTTAAGCATATCCCATATTCAGCCCACACCATATCTTAGCATTATCAAGGTCAAAACAAAATCCAATTGCCAAGTCATCATTACTCCTACATAAAAGACTACTTCGACCGTCCAGATAAAGATAGCCTTGACCACTCAGGTTCCGTATCTCTGTAGAATCTGATAAAGGTCCGTATTGGTCAGTGTTCACTGTTCCATATTGGTTCAATTTCCTGGACTTATATTCTATGTCTACCTACGAATATTTATATTGTAAATGCATACATTGGAGGAAAATTTAAAACATAGTAGATTCATTACATGTAATTACAATCACATTAACATGTACTTACCCTCTTATACCTTTTTGTCCTCCATTTTTTATGTATATGTATAGACGTTATGTTTTGTTATCGTCGTCTTACCATCAAGTTACTCAAAATTATATACATTTTTGATATGTTGTTGTTCTTCCTACACATATGAACATTTCCCCTGATGTACCTCTAAAGCGATGAGTGTATTTGGGAGGTACTGAGAAACTCTTAAAATGTTGTTTTTTTATCAATGAAAACAAATATTACTACTTTAGTATCCTTACGCATATCTAAATTCATTGATGCACATTACTTATTTATATTTGAGGGAATTGATGTGCAGAATTTATGAAGAAAATATTGTATATACAATCATGTCAATAAAGTACCACAAATGTCTAACTATACTATACAAAATAAAGAAACCCACAAAGTTGCACTGCAGTACACCTTAGCTGTAAGGAAATAATGAAATATTTGGTTTGGTATTACATCAAGAACGATCTCCTTTCTCAACAATCTACCCTAAAATCAGCCGAGCGTGACGATGTCATTGTGTGTCTTTGTGAGCTTCTTGGGTGCAAATCACGCGGCGTGATCAAACCAAGCCGGAGTTTTTCAAACAAATAATCTCAACGGATCTCTAAGTTCAGCCATATTAATTTTCGACGTTGGCATTTTGATTTCCCCATTGACTGATGCCATGCTTAACGCAAATTTCGAGGGGTAGAGCAATTGCGATGTTGATGGATGTCCATAGCCAAACTGCTGTCGCACGGCAGTTTGGTGTTGGCCCGTGTACAATTAACCGTCTCTGTACACGTTTCCGTGCTACTGAGTTAGTTTCCGATCGTCCCAGTAGCGGTCGTCCGCGTGTAACGACCGCACGAAAAGACAGGGCGATTCGATTGTCGCACTTGCGCAACTGATTCAAGACTGCTGTAAAGACTGCGTTGCGTACCTTAGGTACTCATGGCAGACCCATTAGTCCTCAAACTGTCATGAACCGCTTGCAGTATTGTAAAGAGTAGACTTGTCCCTTCATATTGATATAAACTTTTTACAAATTTCCCAAAATATCATAGGCTATTGATTGCATAATTTAATTGTGCGTTTCATTTTTTTGTTCAGTATAGTTAAGGGATAAGTTCGTGTGTGTCTTAAAAAGTCAGCATTACATATCAAAGCTTAATATATTAACCACTGGTACGACATTGTTTAAGATAATGCATATTCTGTGTTTCGTAGGAAGACATTGATTCAATATATACAATAAGTTTAGAACCCTTCAACTAGGGTCATTGGTTTAAGATGGTAGTAATGACAACACAAATTAAATCGATGAAACTGATTTGTTTTATTTACAATATAAACGAAAAATATGTGTACTGGTACGGCAATATTTTCAGCCATCAGACTTATATAACAAAACGTATTGGTGCTCGACAATTAAAACAGTGAATTTCAGAGTGATTAATAAATCCATTTACTGAAACAGTAGAACTATACTGTAATGTCCAAACTTAAAAAAAATCAATATAACATGTTGTTACTGTAAATAATGAACAAGATAAAGATAAAAGAAGTTATCTCCAATAAATAGTGATACTGTACTGACTCCTACACAACGTCACATGTGCAACTGAGAGCGTCTAGTTATTTAATGGTATGACGCAATAATTTACGTCACAACACCATACCTGCCATTAAATGTACAGTAAATGATCAAAAGATTCGAAAAAATGATTAAACAGTATGTTCAAATGGGAAAAAAAGATGTACTTATTTTTTGCAATTAATCTCAAATGCTTATGTTTTAGATGACTTTATAATGATAGAACTTACTTTAGTTTGAAAGAGAGACTTAATACTGATATACACTACGAAGTTTAGTTAGATAGATATAAATAAACCGTGTCATGAATTGAATTAAAGTTTGTTAAGAATGTAATGCTAGCTATTTACATTCAATGATTTGTACTTTGTCTAAAGAGAGTTATAATTTGTTTGTTCCTTTGCTACAAAAGTTGATTAAAACATAAATAATGTTACCATACATTTGGATTATAAACAAATCATAACAACACTATCTAGGCTATAATTATATTTACATTTGATTTACATCAAGGCAAATATTGACGTCTTCAGTTTCATTGTTGTCAACACTCAATTTGTTTCTCAAAGAACTGTTCAAAGTAACTAGACGACACATAACTTCTCTATCGAAATGTAAAAATAATTAATGAATTAATTATGTCCTTTAACATATAATTATATAGGTGACAAACCTAGATAAAGCCTAACCGGGCGTTATTAAGTTTGTCATCAATAGCAATGTGTGCTATAGGAACATAGCAACGTTTGCAAAATTATTCAATTATTATGAACATGCCATGAGTTAACAAATCAATGTCTTGTGTTGTCAGTTGCATTGACCGAGGTAAGGTCGGGAGTCCATGATTTCATGTTTCTTCTATCATCCTTAGAAACAACTTCAAAGGAAACAATACCATGACGTCACGGGAGAACATAACAAAAAATAGGCGGTCAAAACAACAATGCTTAGAACCGATCATGCATGGTCATTGCCCAAACTAACCGAATATAAAACAAATGAAGACGGCATATTAAAACGTAAAAAAATATATTCACCTTCGTAGTTTTTTCCCTATTATGACGCTCAAAACTATATGAATATGAATAAAATGAAAAATCAAAATGATCATAAGACAATGATCATATTGACATGAAGCAAAGATTCTATGTGATTAAATGCTTTGAAAAATAAAATGGGATTATGCATTATTTAGTACAATGGGATAATACTAATAATGCGACGTCTTCAAAATGTTATTTTACCGTGATCTGTATTTATCTTCACATTTTGTATTTTATTATGATATAACATAAATTTAGGACTCTATAATTATTTCCTACCTGTGATACATTAACGGTAAAAAAAGGAAACGTGTGATCAAATCAGGTAACCATAAAAAGTCTGTATAATTGACTTGTCATCACTGTCATTATATAAAAAAAAAATTAAAGTTCATTTGCGGCGTTGGCGGTTGTAATGTATGGCTTGGAGACATTTCTACTGCCACTTTAATGTTATGTAATCTGTTTGTATCTGTTCTCACCTGTTTATAGCTCCATCACATACACTGAACCATCGAAACAGCCGACCCAAACATGTCCACACCTGTCTACACACACAGCCGTTGGACCCATTAATCCATGTCTATCGTCTAGGAGACACTGGGCCGTTCTATCATTCCCCGATATGACGTATACCTGGTTAGTGATGAAGTCTGGTACAAACACTCTGTCATATCTATCACGTGCTATATCACATTGCATCGTCTTCTCTATCGTCCGACCATGGTCCAATCTCCCACTCCAATTATGTATGACCTGATCAGTTATGTTGATGACAACCATTTCTTTACAATAGCGACCAAAATTGCCAATGGTAACAGCTATATATCCTGTTGTCAAACATACGATACTCAGCATACCATAGGCATGGGCTTGTAACGACATGCCGAACGAAATTTGTCTGATCCTCTCCCCAGACATGTTCAGTACCTGTATTGTTTTAGTGCGAGTAGTAACGAATACCTCGTCACTGTCACTGACACTGATACCATAGGCTTGTAACGGACTGATGTCAGTAAATCTGGTTATTTGTCTGTCTTTGGATAATTTGTGTATCAGTGGCGAACCACCACAACACGTGATCAGTAGTTCTTCTGTGTTGGTCAATGTCAGACACCACGGGTTAAAGTCAAGCTTGACTGACTCTGTGACCTTGCCGTTCTTGTTGACTTTTATCAATTCATTAGATCCAGATGCTGACGTCCATACCTGAGTGTCGTCAATAGGACATATCGAGTTGATTTGTCTCACATGTATTAGATATGCACCAATCTGACGAACCTGTTTACTGTTAATGTTTCTCTGCTCATACCTGCAGTCTCCATTCTTTAATATGCAATCAGGCATTAAGTGGGATAGGCGAGTTTGTACAGTTTGGAGAATGACATATGCGCTCTCTTTAAATGATTTGCTATCCCTTTTACGCTTTGTTAGAGTACTGACGTGCCCGTCTAGACTGGACTTTAGATTCTTTAATTGATCGTGCATGTAAAGTTTTTGTGAAACAACTTCCTCTTCCAAATGTTTGAATGTGTGCTGTTTGTGTTTCTGGGTAAAACACATGGAGCACATAACGACGTGACACTCTGTACAGTACAGATCACATGATTTACCGGGATGTGTCGTACATACCTCTGGGAGAACTGCACCATTTTGTCTTGTTGCTTTTGTTATTTGCACAACGACGTCATTTCGTGTCTTTCTCGCGCGTTGATGACCCTCAAAACAGCGTTCACACAGAGCCTCCTGGCAGTCATTACAGTACCAGTTAACGTCCTGTATGCTTTCACACCAAGCACACGTGTTGGGCACGTGTACCTGGGCGCAGCAGATAGCTAACTTACTTGCCATTGCTATTAACGTTTTGATAAATCCTGTGAAAGCTAACCATATCTTACAGGCCGCCATTTACATTTGTTCGGAATTAAACTTCCTTCTTCAATTGCTCGTTATGTTGTTTGAATCACGTGTGTTTGGTTTTTCAAACGAGTCCTATTCAATGCTTATAACAGAGGCACATACCTTTAACGCAGTGTACTGTGAAGTAAATAACACGCTATCCATGTCGGTTTATATACATACATTTAACATGATGCCAAATAACAATAGATTCAGATAAATGTTTAAAACTTTAAATGAGTTAACTATGTTTAAGAATACTGACTATTTATATGCTCACAAAGGTTATCGATATCTGAAAACCATTGTACTGTGAAGTCAAATACACGTATCTATACTGGCTGACGTATACACATATAACAAATGGTCGATGAAGAATGGATTGCTGAATTTTAATGAATATACTTTGAATATGCTAATAGGGGAAATCTAAAGTAGGAGCACGATTAACGTTTCTTTTAACAAAATCTATACAAACTAATCCGATGATTTTATGGACTATAACCTGCACACGCACCCAAGTGACCGTTTGCATATCAAAGCGTCCACAATTTAACGATTTAACAACGGATATGCAATACGAACGCGCACATATTGCAGCATTTTAAGATTGATTGATTCATTTTACTGAATGAGAAAAATGTGAAACAGGGAAGTGAAATAAGGTACATCTTTCATATTTATTCTGCACTTCTGCGGTTCCTCAATGTACGTTACACGTTATCACAATGACTATAAAACAGTAAATTATAGGGCTGATCTGTCAGTTTACTGTACACATACGCAGAAATAATAGTGAATTGCATGGAATTGGTCATAAATAAACATTCATTGTTGTATTAGAAATTATCGAAATAGAAATGGACCTTTCCAAGTTTAATTGTATCTTGTTATGAACAGGTAAGTGGTTACAGATAACGCTGTCTTAGTTTTAATTTTATCTGCAAGTACAGTACATATATGCATATGACCGTACATCTACACCTGTCGATTAAGGTCGTTTAAAACAATTTTGGCACTCGGTATGTCCATATCTGTTTTGTCAGCTATAGGTTTTATGGCAAAATCCACCTTTAATTTCGCTTTTTTTATGAACAGCCGATTGTTTTTAGCTCACCTGCCCGAAGGGCAAGTGAGCTTATGTTATGGTGCGGCATCCGTCGTCCGTCTTTCCGGCGTCAACTTTTTGCTTGAAACAACTTCTTCTCAACAACCAAAAGGCCTAGGAAGATGACATTTAGTAAGTAGCATGCTTGGATCAAGGGCTACCAAGTTTGTTCAAAAAAATGACCTTGACCCACTTTCAAGGTCACAGGGGTCAAATATGTTAAAATCTTCAAACACCTTCTTCTCAATAACAATAAAGCCCAGGGTACTGATATTGGGCCTGTAGCATGCTGGGATAAAAAGCTACCAAGTTTGTTAAAATGAATGACCTTGACCCATTTTTAAGGTCACTGGTGTCAGATGTCTATAAAATCTTCAAACAACTTCTTCTTAATAACCAAATGGCCCATGATACTGATATTGGGCCTGTATCATGCTGGGATGAAGGACTACCAAGTTTGTTCGAATGAATGACCTTGACGACCAACTTTCAAGGTCATTGGGGTCAGATGTCTTTAAATTCTTCAAACAACTTCTTCTTAATAACCAAAAGGCCCAGGGTACTGATGTTGGGTCTGCAGCATGCTGGGATGAAGGGCTACCAAGTGTTTAAATGAATGACCTTGACCCACTTTCAAGGTTACAGGGGTCAAATGTCGTAAAATCTTCAATCAACTTCTACTCAAAAACCAAAAAGGCCATGGTACTGAAATTCGGCCTGTAGCATTCTGAGATGAAGGGCTACCAAGTTTGTTCAAATGACTGACCTTGACCCACTTTCAATGTTACAGGGGTCAAATGTCGTAAAATCTTCAAATAACTTCTTCTAATTAACCAAAATGCCCAGTGTACTGATATTGGGTCTGCAGCATGCTGGGCTGAAGGGCTACCAAGTTTGTTCAAATGAATGACCTTGACCCACTTTCAAGGTTACAGGGGTCAAATGTCGTAAAATCTTCAAACAACTTGTTCTCAACAACCAAAAAGCCTGGGGTACTGATATTAGGTCTGCAGCATGCTGGGATGAAGGGCTACCAAGTTTGTTCAAATGAATGACCTTGACCTACTTTCAAGGTTACAGGGGTCAAATGTCGTAAAACCTTCAAGCGGTTCTGTAGCATGCTGGGATGAAGGGCTACCAAGTTTGTTCAAATGAATGACCCTGACCCACTTTCAAGGTTACAGGGGTCGAATGTCGTAAAATCTTCAAACAACTTCTTCTCAATAGCCAAAAGCCCAGGGTACTGATATTGGGTCTGCAGCATGCTGGATGAAGGGCTACCAAATTTGTTCAAATGAATGACCTTGACACACTTTCAAGGTCACTGGGGTCAGATGTCTTAAAATCTTCAAACAATTTCTTCACAATAACCAAAAGCCCAGGGTACTGATATTGGGTCTGCAGCATGCTGGGATGAAGGGCTACCAAGTTTGTTCAAATGAATGACCTTGACCAACTTTCAAGGTCACAGGGTCAAATGTCGTAAAATCTTCAAGCGACTTCTTTTCAATAAGCAAAAGGGCCATGGTACTGAAATTGGTTCTGTAGCATGCTGGGATGAAGGACTACCATGTTAGTTCAAATGATTGACCTTGATCCATTTTCAACCTAATGTCCCTGTTCAACAATCAAGGTCAGAGGCGTCATATGTTTAAATCTTTTAATAGGTTCTTATAAAATCATAAGATTACAAGTGTTAGAATAATAACAGGTGAGCGATGCAGGCCCATTGGGCCTCTTGTTTTCCTGTCAAAAACAATACATTGACCAACCTCCGCTCACTTCATCTAATGTGTGTTTACTCATACAAAACGCTGTTTATGGCATTACATCTCCCCTACATCCAATATTCTCCCTGTAAAGCCGTTGCAGCCCGGCCTGTAGAAATTTAGTGTTATATGTAAGTCTGTATGATTGATAGGTAATCAGTGAAGATGTATATCTAATAACCTTTTATGGATTCAAAAATAATTTCCAACACGTTTAATGGCATTTTCTAGCGCTACATACTTCTGCTTTTGTCAACCGGAACTTTACAAGCCAATACGATGCACCCCTGAATTTTTTACCAAATATAAATCCTCTATCACATATTAAAATCTTCTCAAACTATGATTTTTGCAAAGTAAAATATCTGTAAAAATGTATTCCATAAAAATCTGTCAAACATTATCCTTTGAAATACTAATTCATGGTATCTTACAGACAGATAAAGCATGCAGTTAGTTATCAACAACTTTGTTGAACTGTTTATGTTTATCTCGCATGATTTAATGACCAGCGTCTATATAAATCAAGTAAAAGCATGCTCTTTCCTGTATACCGCAATATCTAAACCACGCTTTGCTGTACATTTTAAGATATACACACCTATAACGATGGATGCACAACAAAGCCGACGAAAACAGGTTTATCAACGATCACAAACCTAAAAACGTTTGTGCTTTATTATTATTTTTAAGCATAAGCATGTAGTTTTGAAACCCTTACCATAACACCTGAACCCCAATGAAAAACCTGGAAAAACAATGTCAGAATGGCATAATGTATTTGCAACCAGTAGTGTTGACTCCGCGTATCTTGCATTAGTACTGATCTTGATTAATATTTACTACGGATTATATCTGATGACAATAACATCACAAACTAAATTTATCTCTTCAAAAATGCAAATTCGAAACATTTTATACCATACGTCCTGTATGTATTAACACATGTTTTTAGTTTAAGAACTTATCTATGCCTCATAACTACAATATACTAAGAGCAGTGTCATACAGCCTATAGTGATTCTGTTCTTTATACAAATTGATTTGAAATTCATAATGATAATTTCTAGTCAACAAAATTGATGAAAATACGAAACGAATACGTGAATGAAATTTGCACCAACCCAATTCATCATTACACTTAACCACTGTAGCCCCTTTGTACTTGACCAGATCAAAGAAACCCGAGCAAAGAAAACACAGAATCTAAATCCAACGAGAACACTCGGTCTAAGCAATGCTCTGGTGTAAATCTACCTTATGTTTTAAATAGCTTGTATGATCTCATGTTACAAAAGTTAAACATTAAACCGGAATAATCAACAACAAAAATAAGACAAGCTTGTTAGCCCTCTGAAAGGTATACAAGGAAAGGTATATAGGTAAACTGATTATATTAAAGTTTAAATAGATACATATCCATAAAGAACTTTCTTTAAGAAAATTTTAACGATTGCGTAAGAAAGCATACACCTAGTGGGACGTCGCAGGCTGTCATGTATTGTCTGGCTATATCGTGTTTCTATACAAAGGCATTTTACGGTCTTCACCTTTGACCTGCTTTCAAGCAACGGGATGTCGATTACTGCCGGAATAAAATACCTGCATCTCAGAACTTCACTAAGTTAATATATTTTATTTAAAAAAAAACTTTGTCAATATCTAAACGGAAAATTGTGGTGATGTCATACGGTCGGCCTATTGTATACTGACAAGATAATTATTGTCTGTATTGCATTATATCATTCAAAAGATTGCCTATACCCCTTATTTAAGCAGACACTTATACAAGCAAAATACTACTTAATGTGACACGGTAGGTTATCTTGCATATTCTTATGATACTACTGTTTCCGGAAAAAAGTAATCAAAAAACATCTTCACGTTTGACCTGCCGTCAATATTGAGGATTTGTGTTATCTTCATAAGTACGTCGCGGGTGACTTCTATTTGTATTTTTTTGTGTATTTCCACTCCAGTAATGAGTGAAAATAACTATGGTGGGTGTCATTGTACGTCATAATTATTTTCTCTGGCAATAATATATTTATCTGGTTTGTTATCCTAATTGTTTATGTTGCTATTTTTTTTTGTATTTTTTTTTTTGTAATGTTTTTTATTCGCATTGCAGTTTCTCACAAATCTTAGCCAATAGACATTTCAGTAAATATTCTTAAATAGGAGATAGTAATGAATGATCTCATATTGTAGTTCCGTCCGGTGAAAGCGGCTGCATAGTTCGTTCGTTCGATCCGCCGCTATCGGCCAGGTATCAGTTTATCGGTCGATGGCGGCCGATAACCTCGCTCCGTTCGGGAAGCGACTGTACTAGCAGCGTTAGGCCCAATCGGTAACACCGGTCCTATCGGTAGGCTTGCGTTCGTATCGGGTTCGTCATGCGGTCGTATAGCGGCTCGTCTCCGTTCGGGAAGCGTGCGTCCTGCGTGGATACTAACTGTACCTGTATCACTACAATGATTAAATGTATCGCTGGTCTGACCTTGTAAGTCTGGTTGTTTGGTTTAGTTTGATATATCACGTCGGTTTGGTCTAGTCTGATTTCTGCCTATGTGTGCATTGATCTGGTCAGGATGTAAGGCAAGAGAAGGATTGGTATCAATTGATATAGGAATATAAAGTTGAGTTATAATATACTTTCTTTTACAGGGATAGGGAAATTATTAAGTACAGGTTATTTGCATTTTATAAAAAAAAACAAAAAAAACCCAACATGATTGACATTCCAGAATAAACGTGTAGACTATCGTAATATATCAAAGATACTAGACCAATTAAGTTGGGCTAGACCATATGCAGTTTGCACATATACAGGACAAATGGGCCCAATCCTTAAGCAAATATTAAAAATATAAGACAAGACGAACGGAAAAGAAAAAGACCATCGACCAAGATAAGGGGAGTGAACGGCATAGTGTGTCATTGATGCTGGTATAAACGCAAATCGCAAAACAAAGGTCTGTTATCAGATCCTGTTTTCATTACTGATGATGAACTCCTTCTATCACTCCCATTTTGAATGGTGACCTATTTAGTCTTAATTCAGTCGCGTGGCTAATGCATATGTTAAAAGTCATTATAAATCGGTTATCTTAGAAATCATGTGATGATCAGTTGATGGTCAAAGTGGCATGTACGGCAGGTTGAAGATCTGTCTGTTACAGACATTGTCAGCTATCTTTGTCTGACCTTGTCATTCGTATCAGTCTATATTTATAAAATGACTTTCCCCTCAAGATAACACATACTCGGTACCGTAAATGTTACCCGGGATGAGCCTCGGCTCAAAATCCAGTCATTAGACAATGAACACAGCATTAAGTTACTTAGTGAATATACTGTCGGTGTTAAATCGGTAAAGATAGAAATATTGCATTGCAAAGTTCTCAAATAAGATTTCGTTTAAGTGAACTGTGTATTTTACTTTCTGAGTCAGACATATCTATTTTTTACCTGGTTATCCTGATGTTGTTTCTGACGTTGGTCCTTAATTTATATAATTTCGGTATAGAATCAATAAAGCTTGTTTTAATCAACAAAATTATTTGATGTTAGTTTCTCTGAAACATTTTATTGATGATATAGGAACACGAGTTCTTAAATATAAATCTTTTTCGAAAATGAGGCTTGTGATTTCGTTTAATTGAACTGTGTATTTTACTTTCTGATTAAGACATATCTGCTGATATTTAGAATACTGACAGATTGAACAATGGCAATACATCTTACACATATGCTACCTGAATGTCAGAATCGTCTGGCTTAATTGCCCCATTTTAGTTTCTGTTTCGTTGTTGTTGTCTCCCTTACCTTGTTACCACTCCCACCAATGGATATATCTTTATTCCAAATGCGTGCATGGATTTTACCTCTTCGTGTAGCGGCAGCTTTTATACGAACAAATCAGGTAAAGATAACATTCTAGAAAAGTCTGATATCATGACATGGCACTATATAGATAACAGGCTCAGGAAAGCAGATGTTTCAATTCTGTATATAACACAGGGGTAATTCCGATACTCGCTATTTCGCTTACGCCAGAGTAATACTCGCTGATTGGATTACGTCGGAGCAAAAAGTTAGTTTAAATATTTTGTCTAGTGCACTTCCAGGTTCACTACGTGTGCACTACACTACTGTATTTCAGAATCGTCTGGCCTAATCGCCTCATTTAATTTTCTGTTTCGTTGTTGTTGTCTCCCTTACCCTGTTATCACTCCAACCAATGAATATATACTTATGCTACATGCATTTATGTTTTTTTACCTCTCCGTGTAACCGCAGCAGGGCATGAATAGGGGGCATTAGTGATTGGCATAATAAGAAAATTGTAGCAATCCCTCCGTTTTGACGTTGTTGTTGTCTCCCTTACCCTGTTATCACTCCAACCAATGAATATATACTTATGCTACATGCATTTATGTTTTTTTACCTCTCCGTGTAACCGCAGCAGGGCATGAATAGGGGGCATTAGTGATTGTCATACTAAGAAAATTGTAGCAATCCCTCCGTTTTGACGTTGTGTGTATATCACTTAGTAATTTCAATTGAACTAGTACGATATCTGCAGTGTTCTCATTAAGTTTTGAAATAGGCGTATGTTTTGAAAAAGTAGCCTGTTGTGTGTTTATATGCTGTAACTTTATATAACTTGTTTGCTTAAATATAGTGTTGTATACTCAGGAAAATAGCTAGTTCAGAGTTAAGAAATAGCACACTACTCTTGCCAGCACGTCAGCAACTGAACTATATTGACAAGCAAAATATCTGTCAACGGGTTGTTACATTGACCTGGCACCCATCTTTAAATCTGCCACTGAAGTTAAGTTGTAACTGTATGATTTAAACCTGTGGTTTCCCGCGAAACTTAATTGATTTGGTTATTTATTAGTTAACCGATCAACTTATTTAATTTAATATCCATGTAAATAAGTTAACATACAGGTGCTTGCACCCTGCAACAAATATCTTTGTCATCTTTAACTAAGTGGCAATTCATAACTGTACATGTACCACCAGGCCAGATGTATACCTGCTACGTTGATGTGCGAAACACAGTAGACCCAGGGTAGGGGGTGGTAGTTGGGGATGTATTTACTTATTCAACCATCAGCAATGTACATGTACCTGACGTGTATACATATTTAACAAAGATATCAAAATCAGACGAATTCATAGTGGGTTTTTTTTCCATTTTTGTTCTATACGAAGGCAACTTCGGATTAACGAACTTAAATAATTGCTCGTTTTTAGCTAGCGGTTTCCCTTACATCTATATAGTGCCATGCCATGATAAAGGATTAATTTTTCTTGATTTGTTTGTATACAAGTTTGGCTCAGCAAAGCATTTGTTTTAGTACTGTATATAAGATAGAACTAATGAAGCTATTGTCCCTTTTTTATAACACAATGAAGCGAATTACAATATCGAAGTCGTGCTATTGACACAATTTTCATAAAAAGTTGAAGTTATAGAAAAACTTACCACATTTACTCATGTAACATCACATTTACTGCTCCTGTCAGTACAACATTGATATGATATGTGATGTAAATGTAACCATGATCAAGAGAACTATAAACTTTTTCCTCTGAAAGAGTACAGGTATCTATAGATTATCTTTAATTACCGGAGATATTGTACAGTTTGTCTTTGTACATGTATATAAGTTCAGTTGAAATTTTAAGTAATCAGAAAATAGATATATGTATCGATATTAGGAAATATTATTTTCTTTTCTCTTTTAATGTTCATATATTGAAGGAACTCATTTCATTATAAACAATTATTGAAACATATATTTCAGTCCTTTAAACTTTGGTAAAAACTGAAGTGCACTGGAGCTCAAATCGTTGTTCACTGGAGTTAACACTGAAATGAAATGGAGTTCGCTTCAATTTTTTGTCTAGTGCACTTCCTTATTTACTACGTGTGCACTACAAAGTGCACTATATACAAAGTTAAATTGGTGCATGCAGTATCAAATTAACGAAAACATGTACTCAATACAATGTTTTATGACGATAAATAATGTCTTACTATCCAATAAGGTTTTGACTTGTTGATATCATCCTGATAACTCGTTACAGTAAGTACCATCTGTTTACTTATCGATTGATATTAAAACGGGGAATTCAAAATCAACCAGCCATATTGTTTTTACCGAATGGGTTGACTGCCATGCACAATGGCTGTAATTATTTACGTTCCGATAGTAACGATGACCGGTGATCTGCATTCTTTGGTTCGAGTTAATGTTAAGATTATAAATCTCTTGAACCAAGTTTTCCCTTTTACACTTCGTTGTAAAAAGAAGTAGATCGTTCTCTCGGGTAAGTATACAACTCACATTGAACCAACCAGTCAGCGTAATTGAAGCTTTATTTCACGTGCGTCATAAAGAAACTGTATTTTGTTATTTTGTGTATCATGGCTTTCATATGCTAATAATAATATTTATCTGTGTACTGCTGTCGCATTTGTTGACAGTCACCATAGATAAAGTATCTAAGTTATCACGTGCCACACAGTTGGAGGTTAATTAGTTTCTGTTAAGGGAATAGTCGGTTACTAGAGTGCTCACTGTCCTTCGCATTAGTCTATATGTATAGCATGAAAATTAACTCAAGATATCACACATTCATCCTCGTTACTTTAACCCGGGACGAGGGCTGGTTTAGCTTTTAGACAAAGAAAACAACAAAAATATTCCAAGCAAATTGTAATACATTTGTATGCTCACTAGCCTCCTCTGTATCGATATGATAAATTAATATTTTTTTTCAAAAAGTGCTAAATCTTTCAATTATATAATGAATCATCAGATATTGCGGGATTTATGAAGCCTTTGATTTCACCGTCGTGTATTTAAATGGATGCATGCCGTTTTCTGTATTTGGCGTCTCTCTAATTCCCTTTAAAATAATAATTTAGATTCTAAAGATATTGTTTTTCTTTTCATTTCGTTTAACTTTCAGCACTGGTGCAATAGAATATCCATTAAATAGAACAATAGCAAAATTGACATGCAAATCTTGAATCTTTACAGCTTACTTTGTCAGATTACTATGTCGGGTAGTCTATGTTCCACCTCTTTGATAATATTTTCAGCATATCCCATACTTCGCCCACACCATATTTTAGCATCATCAAGGTCAACGCGAAATCCGATCGCCAAGTCATCAGCATTCCTAGATAAAAGATAGCTTTGACCGCCCAGGTACCGTTTTGTATTTTTTTTTTGCTCAATTTTGATGCAATTGTCCGGGACTAATATCCTACATCTACCCAAGAACATTGCAATTTTAAATGCTTACTTTGGACGGTAATTTAAACCAAAGTGGGTTGTCAAGGTTTCATTGCATGTCATTACAATCCCATTATAATATATTTGATCTCCTGATACCTTTGCCCTCGCATCACGTATGTGCTTCATGTTTGCTTATTTTCATCTTCTTACTATAATCTAACTCTAAACTAAAACGATAGAAATAAATATAATATTTTGTTTGTCTGTCAACATAAATAAACATTTCCCCTGATAAACCTTTAAAAGGGTGAAAGTATTAGTAAGGTAATGAGCAACTCTTACCAGGTGTTTTTTTCAACGAAAACAAATATAACCATATACCTTTTGTGTATTTGTATTAACTGATACACATTACTAATTTATACTTGTTAGGGTTGTTTCTCAGTATTGTAAAGACAGTATTCTATAATGTAGCACTGCCAAACAACGTAATCATTTACAGCTGAGTAGATTGGAACAAGCGGAGTAAAGTATCGTGTTCTAAGACACAACACAGTGCCGTGCCGTACCCCGGACACGCAACCCTTCAGTCACGAGCCCGGCGTCCTACCACTAGACTACCGACCTCCGCAACAAACCACAATTCGAGATAAGAGACGAGAAGAACAAGGCCATTCAAATCAGAGTAAAAATACCTGTTAAACGATTAACTTAAACAATGTTGTTGATTTGTTAAACCGTTTATAAACATACTTATTATAGTAGCAACAGATGGAGGCTTGTGGGTGGCTTTAATAGGAGTGATATTGGCCTTGGATAATTACCAGACAAATGGAACCAGAGTAGGGGGCAGGTCTAGGATAACAGACAAGACAAATGGAACCAGAGTAGGGGGCAGGTTTAGAATAACAGACAAGACAAATGGAACCAGAGTAGGGGGCAGGTCAAGGATAACAGACAAGACAAATGGAACCAGAGTGGGGGGCAGGTCAAGGATAACAGACAAGACAAATGGAACCAGAGTCAGGGGCAGGTCTAGAATAACAGACAAGACAAATGGAACCAGCGTAGGGGGCAGGTATAGGATAACACACAAGACAAATGGTACCAGAGAGGGGGGCAGGTCAAGGATAACAGACAAGACAAATGGAACCAGAGCGGGGGGCAGGTCAAGGATAACACACAAGACAAATGGAACCAGAGTGGGGGGCAGGTCAAGGATAACACACAAGACAAATGGAACCAGAGTGGGGGGCAGGTCTAGGATAACACACAAGACAAATGGAACCAGAGTGGGGGGCAGGTCAAGGATAACACACAAGACAAATGGACCCAGAGTGGGGGGCAGGTCAAGGATAACAACCAAGACAAATGGAACCAGAGTGGGGGGCAGGTCAAGGATAACAGACCAGAAAAATAAAACCAGATCAAAGATATCAGACTAGATCAATGGAGCAAGTGGAACAGATACAACAAGGTCATAGGAAATAAACGATGCCGAAGAGACTAGACAAAGTAAGCCCGACCAAACCAGACTAGAGAGACCCGAATACAGATATCATGTCAGATCATCGAGACTGGACAACTCGGACCAATCAGTGCTTTAGAATGTGTCTATCATACGTACCAAAATACCAAAAAAACTGTGGTTAAAGAACCAATAATTAGGTATTAAACACTAAATAAAATTTGGATTCAAAAATTTAAAATTTCAATGGCTTTGTCAAGTATAAGCGTGCTCAGTTTTTTTCCTTACAGCTACTCGCCAGAAACAGATTAAAACCATGTTTTTGTTATTATTATGCATACGCAAATACACGAGATGTCACGAGAGCATAATTCAAGAAATAGCGACTATATCTTCGACTTGGTCAGATGTAATGTTAAAAAATACTCTTGCTGAGTGTTACATCATTCGATTAATTTGTCACCTGTCAAGAAAAAGCATCGCAACTCTTACTGGTTGACGACCCTTTTCCCCCGTAAATGCATCCGATTGGTCTATGGTTCATCGACATATACTTTCGCGTTACTGCGTTGTCGATCGGCTTCTAGCTTTTCCCTTTTTCCTGTCGATTCTGTCAGCCTACTTCGTGTGTAAGCATGGACATCGTCATTTCATCGTACATGTCTGTATTATATAAAACATCGAATATATGACAAGTCAAAAAATACAATTTCAATTCCTTTCTATTTTGTATCTTTGACATATTTCACTTCCTGGGTGTGTTTCCGTTACCATATGCTATATTAAAAACTAAAGGAATTTCCAAATTTATACTTTTTGTGAGAAAAAAGAGCGAATATTAGCGGCACGGTACCTTAAAAAAATAACCGACAAAATTAACAGATCAAATAAAAAGTCTATGATTTCGTACCTGCCATCATACCAAATTAAACAGGTAACCTGTTGATGTAACACAATTGACCTTTTGAAGATGGAATAGAGAAACATTCTTTGTGAAATGTAAGGAGAGTTAAAAACTTTTAAAAGACATTTAAGCACGTCAAGCTTAACCTGCTTTCCAACAATAGTTTTTCGATGTCTGTCATACTTTGAGACCTGTTTCGCTCAACTTAATAAACGACTTAATACATGCTCTCCAATCGGGCAAAACAGACAAATGCCATACGTGGTACACGTCAGGCGTTTTATTTCTGATTAGGAGATATCATCTGTCTCGTTACGTCAAATGTGTCAACTCTTGTCTTTTGATTTCTACAGATAAAGACTTTGGATTATATGTTTGATGATATTTTTCCTTGGAAACCGGATTAAAATAAAGAAAAAATGTAACGTAACGATTTTTTTTCGGTATCTTATTTTATTGTCACATTACGTAAGAAGCGATAGGGATATAGAAACATTCCGTACCTGCCACTACTAATACACTACTGATGGTAGAAGGTATCTGCTACACAACACATAGCAGTATATATACAAACATATACATGGGGCAAAGAAGTACTTCTTTGCCCCACATACTATTTTAAGTAATTCGTATCCTACGGACATACCTCCATTAGGATCCAGTGTTATATGGGATGATTTTACCGTCTATATTACTTCTTTGACCCAACCAAACATATACATATGTACTCACAGCGTATATATACACACATTACATAAAATGGGTCCATGTCGATACTTGATAGGTGTATCAGTAGCTAGTTTTGGTAGATATTTGTCGTCATTTTTTGTATTAACAGAAGGTGCATATTGTTCCAATCTCTGTTGACCATTACATTTACATAACCAAAGACATATTGGAGCGCATGGTGAATTATAATTAGGCACTTTTAAAAGTCAACGCTTAATAACAAAACCCGAACCACTTCACCACAGACACTACATTGATAAATAATATTGCATGTTTTTTGTCCTCACCGGTAGACATGGATCCGCTTACATTTAAATAATCCTGATCGCGATCAGTGGGGATATCAGTTTTATATAACAACAATGACAATACAAATTCAAAAGATGATATTGATGTTTTATTTACAATGAATAAAATACAATGTGAAGCGGTGAAGCAACATTCTCACCCATCATACTCTCATAAAACAAACGTAAGGGTGATCGACCATTAAAACAGTTAAGTTCAAAGTGATGAAATGTGTATCTTAGTATGTAAATAGTTGATATGTACTGAAATAGTATAACTATAGTGTAGTGTCCAACTTTATGACAACTTTGTAAACGATTTCAAACATTTCTATCAACTTGAAATGTTGTTAAATAATCGACAGCAGCAATTAGATTAAGTGCGCTTTCTCACATAGTGTCTAACTTTTATATTCGTCTTAATTATATAAAGTCATATCAGTATCACATGTTTAAGTACTTGCCGTCACAAAAAAAGGTATTCAGGTAACTTGACTACAGGTAACACAATCGGCCTTGAACTTTTAATAGAGAGACATTCCGTGTCATAAAAGATATCATAATTACACAGATGCTTCAACACTGATACACAAACTATCCCAGGACAGACAAGTGACTAGATTTACTGACATCAGTCCGTTAAAAGCCTATGGTATCAGTATCAGTGACAACAGTGACGAGGTGTTTCGCGATACCGACTCAGACACAAATGTAACTAAGACACGATAACATATAAATCTGTAGGTTACCGTACAATGACATTTTACGGATTTCAACTTTGACCTTTTCCAACAAAAGTTTATCGGTCAATATCTTGACGTGACATATGTTATTCAGAACTTAAGGAACTGCTTTATGCATTCTCTATAATCGGGCCAAAACCGACAATCATTACATGTGTTATATTTTGTATTTGTATGTAGTGTTACTTCTGATTTAGAGTAAGATCTTCTAAGTGCGGCAAATGTGAATAGTGCTGTCTTGTTTACCTACACATACTTGTGATGCTATGTTTGTTAAAAGTTAACTTGAGAAACCAGATCAAAACAACAGATAATAAATAATAATATTACGGTGTCTAATTACCGAAATAAAATTGGGATGAGAGAAATGAGCTGATACACTACAAAAGACACACACACACACACACACACACACACACACACACACATACAAAGAAAATATACCTACAAAACGTCTTTAGCGCTTTTATCTCTTCAAAGATAATCTTCAGACTGTTTATTTGAAGCAGATATTACTACGTCATAAACTATTGCGTCACATAAACGTTCGCTATAACGACGTCTGCTATATGCGTTACCGCCATGGCGATATCACAGCAATAGAAATACATAATGAAGGTCTTCAGGTAAAGGGTACTATTGGTTTATGATTACGTATTACTATTAGTGTATTATTTATAAAACAAAAATAGATAAATAAATATCAGGTCCATTACATTACTGATCCGACACACTACCTATGTCGCTAAACCGGATCTATTGCGTGGATGTAATTTTACAAGTATAACTCTTTTGAAGACAATTTAAAAACAATAAAAAAAATACTGATAGGTACTTATGTATGTACATCTGTGAATATGCAGAAGTTACCTTCAGCTATAAATGAAGTAAGCAAATTAAAAGATATTAGTCAAACAGTAGTACTCAAAAAGGGGCTAAGAAGTCTGATGATTTCAGCCTTCCGTAGCCTCACGTTAAATAACGTCTGCATTGTTGATTTGATAAATAGGAAATACATTAAATTTGTCATCAGCACAAGCGTGTATGTGTTTATTAAACGGTAATTATCTTATGCTGTCTGTTCGTATGTGCTGTATATGTACAGTCTTTTTGTGCCTTTGGCCGATACAATTAAAAACAATTGTTACCAATCAATAGGTAAATTAACTTACAATTCATATGCTTGTTAATCTTTAAGTTGAAGCCATTTCATAACTTAACATCGCTTCCTTCTATAACAATGCTACAAGTACCAAAGCAAGGTGTATCACATTTCAATACACATTCATTTAGGTTGTTACTTTCAAACCTTGGTCAAGTTAGAATACGTTTTAGAGTTTTTGGTTTTCTTTTGCTGTTTTTTTAAGCACACCGATCCAATGTTTTTTCTACGTTCGTTGCATCGTTTCGAATCTTCATATGTGTTTTACTAGAAATATTGTTAGGTCAGGATGACGATGTTCGGGTTGCAAATAGATGATAAATCGCCTGAATTTAGTGACACGTTTATTGCGCCAAAACCCCAACAAACAACAGGAAGTAAACACCTTCTAAGAAAAGGTTCGTGACCGGGTCCCGGTATCCGGAAAATGTCTATATAAACTTGCGCTGGACCTTAGTCCAAATATATAGGAGAGTCATTAACACCACAATATGTTGAAATCACAATGGATGAATGTTAAAACGAATGGCATAATACCCATGGTATCTACAACACGAGTGCGGGCCGTTAAATGTCCCTTTTAAATTGCCATCCTTTTACCTTTTTCAACAATACTCTCAGGATATCCTTGAGATTTCAAAAAGTAGTAAGTTCATCAAGCCGTTTCTTCATTTAAACTTATCACTCAGTATATTAACGATAGATGCTAGATTGAAAGAAATATTTAGTTTGACATGTTAGGAATATATCTGTAAACCGGATTCATGTCAGGTGTATTAGAAGTTAGCTTAGGAAGATATATGTACACCTAAATGATTGGGGTTTTTTGTGTTTCTTTTGTTTTTGTTTGTTGAATTTGTTTTTAATGGTTTGCCACTGCCAAACTATTTTTCATATTTTATACAAAATATTGAAAACAAAACTGCTTCATTAATGACATATAAAATGTATATATAGCAACTTTTGATTAACTCTGTAAACCAAACACTGTCTGAATAGTTGACAAGAAACATAGAAACATTTTAGGTTGTCCCATCAATACTGTCATCCCACTTAACACTGCAGTTCCTTGAAAAAAGTCCATGTCATTTTGCGACGTCAGCGGTTAGAATTTTATAAAAAAAAAAGACATGTAATTATCAATGCATTGTAATGTTATCTGTCTTATGCATTTAAGAATCGTCTTTCTTGTTCATAGTTCCATCACGTGTACTGTACCATCACCAAAGCCGATTCAAACATGTCCGCAACTGTCTACACACACAGCACTTGGATTTGTTACTCCATATTTCTCGTCCAGGAGACAACTTGCCTCTCCTTCATTCCACGAGAGAACATATATCTGGTTAGTGTAGTAGTCTGGTACAAACACTCTGTCATATATGTCACGTGCAATATCAAATTGTCCCGTCTTTTCTAACTTCTGACCATTGTCTAGTTCCCCACTCCACTTATGTATGACCTGATCAGATTTGTTGAAGACAGTCATTGCTTTACAATGATAAATATTCGCGCCATTGACACCAGCTATACTTCCTGGTGACAAACATACGATACTCAGCCCATCACCTCCACACGATATTTGTCTGATCCTCTCCCCGGACATGTTCAGTACCTGTATTGTTGTAGTGTGAGAAGTAACGAACACCTCGTCACTGTTATCACTGACACTGATACCATAGGCTTTTAACGGACTGATGTCAGTAAACCTGGTCACTCGTCTGTCTTTGGATAGTTTGTGTATCAGTGTTGAAGCATCACAACACGTGATCAGTAGTTCTTCGGTGTTGGTCACAATTCTTTAGATGCAAATACTGACATCCATGCGTGAGTGTCGTCAATAGAACATATTGAAGTGATTTGTGTCTGCCGAGGTAATCCGAAGGTAGAAATCTGACTAACCTGTTTGCTATCAACTTCCTTCTTCTCATACCCGATGTCTTCCTTCTTTGATTTGCTGAACTGAAGATATCCAATCATTGTTACCAACTGTTCCATTGACAAAGTGAGGTGGATGAGGTAACACGCTCTTTGTAGTAACATCATACAGCGGTATGGTGGTTCTCAGTCTCCCCGTCAGCTCAAACAAGGATGTACAAGACATCTTTTCTGTGTTTTGCTCTATACCTCCAATCAGTTTCTTTATCTCTTTGATATTATATATATTTTCGTGAGGTTGACAGTCCTGTTTAAAATTTTGCTCTTCTACTTCAACAAAGGACGATAACTCGACCAAGACTGTGTCAGCTATGGAATCAATCTCTGCTTTCAGGTTCAGTCTCTGGGTTTGTACAGTTTGTCGGACGACATCCACGCTCTCTTTGAATGGTTTGCTCACTTTTTGACGCTTTGATAGATTATCACTAAAATGATCTAACTTGGACTTGAGTACTTCTAATTGATCTTGCATATACTGTTTTTGCGAATCAATTTCCTCTTCAATAGTTTTGAATGTGTGCTGTTTACGTTTTTCAGTAAAACATATCGCACACATTACGATGTCACAGTCACAACAGTACAGGTCACATGTCTTACCTCGATGTGTCTTACATATCTCTGGAAGTACTATTTCGTCTTGTTTGTTCGCCTTCCTTATCGGTACAAAGTCATCATTCCGTGTCTTTCTCGCGCGTTGATGAACCTCAAAACAGAGGTCACATAAAGCCTCCGGACAGTCATTACAGTACCAGTTCACGTCATGTGTGCTTTCACACCATGCATACGTGTTTGGCACGTGCACCTGTGCACGGCGGATAGATAATTTACTCGCCATTGTTACTAGCGTCTAAATAAGTCCAGTAAAAATAAGCCATGTAATAGAGGCCGCCATTTGCATTTGTTCTGAATTCAACTTCCTTCTTCAGCTGACTGTTCTGTTACCTCACGTGTGTTTGGTTTATTGAATATACGTCTACGAAATGTTTATATCAAGAACCCCCACAAGGTTCATCATTTTACTGCAGTGTACTGTGAAGTCAAATCACGCTATCCTTGTTGGTGTATAAACTGAACTGGTTTTTGTCTTGGTGCACTTTATTTAAAACGTTGTAAGTGTGTGTTTTAAGTGTGTGTGCAAATGCAAACTTTTTCAATATACTTTTAAACAAAAGGATATATTGACAAATAGTTAGATGCCTTTTTAACTGTACTGACATGTATATATAATATACTAAGTCATTCTTTATAATATTCTTTTTTTTATGGGTTAACTTGAAATTCGATATTTGTGATGTAATGTACCTGCCAAAGATTCATCATTCATATAAGGGCTAGCATGCTGAAATTTCACTTTTTAAGATCGAATTCTTAAAAAAAAGAGTCACATACTTATTGAAACATTGTTTGTATTTTCGATTTGAGCCATTTTTCAAAAATCCAACGCATGTAACTGATGAATAAAAGGCACAAAGAATTTAACCAACGAACCTTTGGTAATAAATAAAACATACCGATATTGAATTATGTTATTTGAAAAGACATATGTTGGTCCCATATAAATTCCAAGATGGAAAAAGTATCAAGTAGTCGGTTTGAAAATCTTACAAAATAGTCACCTCTGTTTTGTAGTAGAGTCTTGATAATCCAAGCAATTATGTTGACAGCAATTACTGGGGAATTGTTATAGAGAACATAGCTTTTTGTTCAGAAGAATCGACATACAGACCCGTACACGTTCGCTGTTCCACCTTGGACGCAAACGGTACGGAAGTGCTACGCAAACGGTACGGAAATGCTACGCAAATGGTACGGAAATGGTACGCAAGTGCTACGCAAACGGTACGGAAATGGTACGCAAGTGCTACGCAAACGGTACGGAAGTGTTACGCAAACGGTACGGAAGTGCTACGGATGACGCTTACAAACGGTGATTGGTTTGTGGTGATAAGAACGGTTTTACATAAAAAGCGGAAGCATATAAAATATCTAAAACGAAACGAACATACCTACAATGCATATGAAGAAACATCAGTACACTGTAGGCTACGAGGTGACGTACGCTAACAGATCAACGCGACACACAGATAATAATAAGTTATGGTCAGAAGTATTTCCACCTGCTTACCGAATAAAATACTAATTAACATTGACAGTAAGTAAACTTGTGACGGTTTTTTTAACGAGAAACGTAATAATTAATAAGCCTAATAATAATAATTAAAAATGATATAATTTCAGACTCCTGTGTTAAGGATCCAGTACCTTTATTTCTATTTTTTATATCGTCTTTAATACTTCCATACACTTTTAGATTTTCCGTAGGACTTGGAGACCGATGATGTGCTTACTTATTAGTACATGCAAATACATGCATCGGAGATTTGAAATGTATACATGTTATACCATGTCTATTAATTAAATTTCATTTACAGATAAACAGTTTTTTTTTGTTATACATCTCTTATTGTATTATGAAAATGTAGTTGATTCTTGTTTAAGCATACATTGTACGTGTATATTGTTACGGGAGTTATTATATATATATTTCCAGTTTGAAAGGCAAGCTCGTGCATGTAGGAAACTATTATGAATAAGAAATAGATACATTTATCACTCATTTATAACATTTTTCACTTTGGGGGGGGGGGGGGGAAACATGCATATCTATGTGAGGATGCTCACAATCTCTTGTCTGTAGTTCCCCATGAAAACGTTATGGCGTTGGGGGAAGATGATGACATTTTCATGTAATTTCAAGTTAACTTGTCTCCATATTTAAGTAATTATTCGTGAAACTGGTGATGGGGAATAATACCGCACACAAAATCAAGTAAAAATGTTTGCTTTAAAGTATACGTCTCTGACCGTTGTCAGACATTTTATAGACAACACCACAATAGATGAGTGGCAAAACTACATAACATTTTGTTTTTTGTCTGTGCTCAATACATGTAAGTGTAAGTGCTACAGTATTTCATATTTTGTCATACATTTACGTCTCCTCATCGCCTGGTTCAAGTTCAAGTTGTTTATTGCTTTGAGTCGTTCGACTCACCAGTTACAAAGTAACAAAATTTGTGATATTAACTGTGCAAAATACAAAATAACATTACACAACATTTTACACACTCACAACACAATTACAAGTGCAACTATACCTATTTATAATAATTAGGTTCCTCTCGAATTTGCAAATTTTATATATTCTCCTAAGTTCGTTATTTCTTTTGAATTTTTCACACTCAATAATCCTTTCAATTTAAATATGCTTTGCTTTTAATATAATAAGTTTTCAAAACTATTGCTCGCAAATCAGAATGACATGATCTTCAACATCATCTAAATTACAAACATTACACACTTGACGATTCAATGTTTTGACAATGCCCTTTTTCTAATTTTAAGTTATGAGGAGATATTTCTTTTTATTTCTTTCAGATATTCTTTTTGTATGGGTTTACGCAGGTAGTTTTGTAGATCAAAATGATCGTAAATATATCTATAAAAAATTGCTTTTCAGAATATTCTATTTTTTTCTGCACATTCTTCTCTAAAAATGTCAATACACCGTTCTTTAACTAATTAATAAATCTTGTTGTCGTTAATATAATATTTCCAAATATACCCTAGGCCAGGTTAATCCCAGCCTCTGATATATACTGTCCACTGTGTAACTTGCTAAAGGCGCTAAGTGGTACTAATTGGTCAGCTGTTTAAAGGTCAATTATCTTTTTCATTGAACCATGTAAGTTCATAGGTACACTAGCCCGGAACCGCTTGACTGATTTTTGACTCCTTTATAATCACCACACACAGAGAGGGCACTCCGTTAACAAACTTCCTATAGACAGAGACGTATTGTAATATATACATCTCTGCTATAGACAACAAGGAATCACACTCTATTTTCTCAGGAACTCAGTCACATGATGACAATAAAGTTATCTTCATAATGACTTTTTTTAATGATTACTGAAAAATATCATCATTTTCAATAATCTGATATGAAAAGTTTGTTACGTATTAGGGTTAGTATTCAACCTTGCTCGCTGATAACAGAACTCATGATAAAAAAATAGGTTTAAAACAAATCATCTACGTGAGAAGTTAAATATCCTAATAAGGGACTTTTGTTTTTATTAAATTAGGAATTCCAAGTTCCAAATATGAGTTTACCTTGGTGTTAAGGCACTGTTGTGAAATGAAATTGTGCCTGGGCTGCTGTCATTTCCTGATCGAGGGACAGCCAAAGTATCTTACCTGTAGGTTTTTACCTTGAACTGATTTACCTGTATACAGCTGTACGTGGTGGATAGACAATGAACTGGATTAATTGACATGGACTTAATTGACTTGAAATCACCTTGTTCAGGTACCGCAAATCAGAATCCAATGTGACCACAGGTGAATGGTCAATGCATTATCACTGCCTAGATTCTCAGGTATATAGATATCATATTGAAAGAAATGTATCTGTCAGTGGGTGGTCATGTTGCCCTAACAACCTTTATAACGGACAATAAAATTGTTTATACCTTAAACAAGGGACAGGTCATTCCCACATGGCCAGCTGTATGCCTGTTATTTAAATTACCCCTAAGGCCTAGCTGCTGGTGTGGGGAACACACAGTAGGCCCATGGGGGGAGGGCTGTTACGTCCATGTATGTGTAAACCGTCATTTTTGTGGGGGGTTTTCCTTCAGACTTTTATTATGGTTGGAATAATTTTCACGTAATGCGGTTTATAATGGGTTTTTTTGACAGTTCGTTTCGACAAATATGTATTCCGTAAAATTTTTGACCGAACGTTTCACAAACGCTTTTTAAATGGAAAGATGTAGACGCAAGTGCTACGGAAACGCTACGGAAGTGCTACGGAAACGCTACGCATGTGCTACGAAAATGCTACGGTAATGGTACGGAAGTGCTACGGAAATGCTACGCAAGTGATACCCAAATGGTACGGAAATGCTACGCAAACGGTACGCTGAAAGTGGAACAGCGAACGTGTACGGGTCTGTATGTATGTGAAATATGATTCCTTTTTCTTTGTATTAATAACAGTTTTTTCCATTGCTGTGTTTAATTAAATTTACAGCGTGCAATGATATTTTCATATGCATTCATTGGCAAATATACAACTGAACATTTTGATTACTCCCTTTTTTATGATTTTTTCTTTGTAGTGACGCATTGTTTATCATATATTTGTGTAATATTTATTACACAGTACAATTATTTTAGGTTTAAGATAAGAACTTTTCTAAACGTCCGGATTAACATGCGCTTATAGGATGCATTGCCTTTATAAATTGAATAAACGACATAGAAACCCACGTGAGTTCGGGGTCACAACGGAAATTTGGGCAATATGTTATTTTCTTTTACTGTAAACAATGAAACAAAAAAATAATTTGTTGTAAACAACCCTATCTTTGTATCTTAAGAACACGCACGGAGACATTACAACATAAAAATAGATTTGTTGATCTGACGTCACAGATAGATTGCATCGAACTCAGTTAGTAACGATATACATTGAGTACAAAATAAATAGTAGATATATACACACATATATTTTATAAACATTAACTAGAAATACGATTAAATGAAATATCTATTTGATACAGATAGGCATGCAAAGTTAAAATTTTCCTGCACCGTATTGAAATTTAAATAAAAAATGTTATGTGTATGGTATTGTGTTAAGTTGACTTAACTATTTTATAACACTAAGGAAACAACTTATATCAACGTATAGCAATCATTATATGTTGGGCATTATGTTATATTTTAGTACACATGGACTTGTGATGGGAAACAGGTGTACCTGGAGAAAACCACATTGTCGGACTGGTGACTAAATACATGTCCACATCCGATTTGGAATCGAACCCCTGTTGTATTAGTGAAAGGCCAGCGCGCTATCAACTGCACCATTCTATCAATCATTATTTTAGCATGTACAGAGTTTTGTTTGAAGCTTAAGCAGCTTAAGTATTCAGAAAAAGTGTTGATTTTGCACCTTTAATTTCAGCAGTAGTGTTGGTATATAGGTATATAGGTATATATACATCTTTTAAGACCATGTAGCTTGGTTACATGCCCTAGTATTGAGAATATGGGCATATATATGGATGCAATGCAGGCTATCTCGGATATTCTGAAGATACCTCTGTTTCCGTACAAATTCATTTAACGTCTTCACCTTTGACCTGCTATCCACTGATGGGATCCCGATCTGTCACGATTTAAGAACAATATCTCATAAATTTATTGACTGTCTTGCTTACTGTGTTACAATCGCCAGTACCCAAGACATGGGTATTTCATGCGGTACAGGATACACTTCTTCATCTTTTGAGCATTTGGTATTACTCCCGGTATTTTTAGGGATTCGTGTTATCTTCATCAGTGTGAAGCAGGCGTCTGTTGAGATGTTGTCTTTACAAGTAGATTTATACTATGCTTTTTTTTTAATTAAGATTACCGGATTAACATTGCAACACTTGGGTATGTATATTTTCTGTTCTATCTTTCATACATTTCCCGTTTAGAATTATCACCCATGGATTTCCTCTTCGCACGACCTCAGCCGTTTCCAGGACGATACAAAAATGAATTAACGATGGAGATACTACCACAGCTTATCCCCCCAACAAACCAATAAAATCAAACCAAAACACAGCGAGACATGACGGTCACCTATCATCGTAACAGTTCGTATATACTTCTAATGATAGTAGTTGTTTGATACTCTACACAACCGTATATATACAAACGTATACATGAGCTGTATCAGAAGTTAATTTGGGTGAATCAATCTTTAACATTGTAATTTTGCGTTAATAGAATATATACCGTGCAAATGTCTTTGGACCATCACATCTACAAAGACAAGGATAAATGTCATGACTTCGCTTATTTTTACAACGTTGATGTGTGATCCTGATTTCGATTATACGTTGAATTCGATCAGATATGATAGAAATGACAGCACGAACTCAATCTGTGAAATGGATTTCTTTTTGTTTGTATACAATCTATCAGTAAGATATATGTTGTGGTTGACAAATCATTTTACATCCTTACGTGCTTTCCATTGGTATTAGGCTTCATCGATATACACGTTCGCTTTACTACGTTGTCAATCGGCTTCCAGTTTTAACCTTTTTTTCTCCTCGAGTATGTCTGCGTGCTAGCATGGACATCGCCATTACATCGTACGTGTTTGCGCATGCTTTACATTATGTAAAATATCGAAGTCTTGAAAACAAGTAAGAAAATAAAATTCAAGTCCTCGCTATTTGATACCTTTGACACATTTCACTTCCTGGGTGTGGTTTTGACGGGAGTTTTATAATACCATTTGCTATATTAAAAAGATATAAGAAATGACAAATGTATCCTTTTTGTAAGAAACTGCAAAATAAACGCAATAACAAACAGACCAAATACAAATGATGAGTCTATGTTTTCATACCTGCCATCATACAAAGGTGTTGATGTCACACGACTGACCATTTAAAGTTTGAAAAGACAAACATTCAGTGTCAGGTAAAACATTAATAAAACGAGTTTCCCAATACCATACGTAAGCAGAAACAACACGCAGCAAGTTACTATCATGTAAAGCCACACAAAGACAGTTTCGTCAAATTAAACCTACTTTCCAACAATAAGATGTCGATATATATCATAATTTGAGAATTGTTTCGAATAACTTCAATAACAACTTAATACATGCACTCGAATTTGGCAAAAAAAACAAACACGAATGTCACATGTGGTACAAGTCTGGTGTATTGGTATTTGGTTTTAATATGATTGTTCTAACTTATCTGTCTCGTTACGTCAAAAATGTATACATTTGTCTTTTTTTTTCAACAGATAAAGACTGGTGATTCTATGTATGTTGATATTTTACCTTGGATACCAGATTAAAACAACGAATGTCTTAAACAAAACATTTTTTCGGTGTCATGTTTTGTTGTTATAATACCGCAAGGGCACCTACAAGTTATCTACTGACTGTCATATATTTCTAGGTGAGCAATACTAAAACACTGGTTATAACCGTAATTATCTGATCCACTATATAGCCGTATATATACATTATATACAAACACATTTATAACGAACCTATGTCGATGACTTAGGTGTATTAAAAGGCGGTTTGGGTAGATTTATGCTTAACGTCGTCATTATTGTTGTAACAGGTTGTACTTATTATTCAATTATATTTTGACCATTACACTAGGTAAAGGATATGTTCGTATGCATTGAGAAATGTAGTAAGTCAGCTTTGACTGTCAAAGCTTAATATATTTAACTATATTGTTTAAAATAATGCATGTACTTTGTTCCGACGGGATACATCGATTCCACATATTTCATTTGGTCTTAAACCCTTTCACTAGGGTTATCGGGTTTAGATAAAATTAATGACAACACAAATTCAATCGATGAAAATAGTTTTTTTTTAATCACAATGTATTAAAGAAAAATACTCGGACTGGTGCGGCGATATTCTCAGCCACCATACTCTCATTTAGCAAAACATTACGAGTGCTTGAAAATGAAAACGGTGAATTTCATAATGATCAAATGTGTTTTTTATTAATAAATTCATATACTGAAACAGTATAATTGTGCTTTACTGTTCAAACTTTTTAACTAGTTAAATAAATGAATAAAAGGATTTGTTTCAATATAACATGATTTTACTGTAAATAATCAACAAGACGTTATCTCCCATAATACTGATAAGATATAGACTTTCTCACTCACACACTGTAACATGTGTTACTGACAGCCTGATTTAACGTGTCTTAAAATGATCATAAGACAGTGATCATATTAAAATGAAGCAAAGATTCTATTTCATGAATTGCTTTGAGTAATAAAATGTGATAATGCATCATTTAGTGCAATGGGTTTACACTAATAATGCGACGTCTTCCAATTGTAGTTGTACCGTCATCTGCATTTATCTTCACATTTTGTATTTTATTATGATGTAACATGCATAATGATCAAATTGATTTAGAACTCTGTAATCATTTCCTACCTGTGACACATTAAAGGTAAAAAACAGAAACGTGTGATTAAATCAAGAAACCATAAACAGTCTGTTTAGTTGACTTGTTAGCACTATCATTATATGAAACAAAGTGAAAATGCATTTGCGACGTAGGCAGTTATGAAGTATAGAATGCAAACATTTCTATTGTCACAATAATGCAATATTATTTGTTTCCATTCATTGAAACATCTTCTCACTTGTTTATAGTTGCATAACATGTACTGTACCATCGAAGCATCCGATCCAGACATGTCCACATCTGTCTACACCCACAGCCACTGGCTCTATTACTTTATGTGTCTTGTCCAGGAGACACTTGGCATTTCCTTCATTCACCGATAGGACGTACACCTTGTTTTTTTGGTAGTCTGGTACGAAAATTCTGTCATATCCATCACGTGCTATATTATAATGCATCGTTTCGTTTACCTTCTGACCATTGTCCAGTTCCCCACTCCACTTGTGTATGACCTGATCAGATTTGTTGATGACAATCACTTCTGTACAATGCAAAATGTTATAACCAGTGGTAACAGTTATATTTCCTGTTGTCAAACATACGATACTCAGCCCATCACCTCTACACGAAATGTTCCTGATCCTCTCCCCGGACATGTTCAGTACCTGTATTGTTGTAGTGTGAGTAGTAACGAACACCTCGTCACTGTCACTGACACTGATACCCCAGGCTTTTAACGGACTGATGTCAGTAAATCTGGTCACTCGTCTGTCCTTTGATAGTATGCATATCAGTGATGAACCACACGTGATCAGTAATTCTTCTGCGTTGGTCAATGTCAGACACCGCGGTACAAAGTCAAGCTTGACAGATTCTGTGACCTTGCCTTTCTTGTTGACTTTGATCAATTCTGTAGATCCAAGTATTGACATCCATGCATGAATGTCGTCAATAGGACATATCGAGTTGATTTGTGACTGCTTTCGTTCTTGGAATGTAGAAATTTGACTAACCTTTCTACTGTCAACCTCTTTTTTCTCATACCTGATGTCTTCAGTCTTCAATTTGTCGACCTGAATATAGCCAATCATTGACTTCAACTGATCTGCGTTAAATGTTCCAGACACGAAGCAAGGTGGGCGAGGAATCACACTCTTTGTAGCAACATTATACAGCGGTATGGTGGTTCTCAGTCTCCCCGTCAGCTCAAACAAGGATGTAGTGGACATCTTTGCTGTGTTTTGCTCTACATCTCTGATAAGTTGTTTGATCTCTTTGATATATTTTTCGTGAGGTTGACAGTCCTGTTTGAGAGATTTCTCTTCTTCTTCAACCAAGGACGATAACTCGACCAAGATTGTATCAGTTATGGAATCAACCTCTGCTTTCAGTTTCAGTCTCTGAGTAAGTACATGTTGTCGGATGACAGCCACGCTCTCTATGAATGACTTGCTCACTTCATGACGCTTTGATAGATTATCATCAAAATGGTCAAACTTGGACTTGAGTATTTTTAATTGATCTTGCATGTAATGTTTTTGCGAGCCAATTTCCTCCTCAATATTTTTGAAAGTATGTTGTTTATGTTTCTCGGTAAAACACATTGCACAGATCGCGATGTCACAATCACTACAGTACAGGTCACATGTCTTACCTCGATGTGTCTTACATACGTCTGGGATAAAGACTTCGTCTTGTTTAATCGCCTCCTTTATTGGTACGACGTCATCATTCCGTGTCTTTCTTGCGCGTTGATGACCCTCAAAACAGCGGTCACATAACGCCTCATGGCAGTCATTACAGTACCAGTTCACGTCCTGTATGCTTTCACACCATGCACACGTGTTGGGTACGTGCACCTGGGCGCGGCGGATAGATAATCTACTCGCCATTGTTACTAGCGTCTAAATAAATCCAGTAAAAGCAATCCATGTCATAGAGGCCGCCATTTGCATTTGTTCTTGATTAAACTTCCTTCTTCAGCTGACTTTCTGTTGTGTAAATCACGTGTGTTTTGTTTAGCGAATAGACGCCTACAAAATATGTATATCAAGAGCCCACTTAAAGTACATCACTTTACCGCAGTGTACTGTGAAGTCAAATACACCCAACTATGTTGGTGAATAAACACGCATATAAAAGGAGGTCAATAAACTTTTTGTCTTGGTGTACTTTATTTAATACTTTTTAAGTGTGTGTGTATATGCAAACTTTTTCAATATACTTTTAAATAAAAAGTTAGATGCCCTTTTAACTGTACTGACATGTATATATAATATACTAAGTCATTCATATAAGAGCTAACATGCTGAATTTTAACTTTTTAAGATCTAATTCTTAAAAAAAAGAGTCTTATCCCTTTTTTTTCTAATATATATCACATACTTATTGTAACATTGTTTGTATTTTCGATTTGAGCTATTTTTCAAAATCCAACACATGTAATTGATGAATGAAAGACACAAAGAATTTAACCAACGAACCTTTGGTAATAAATCAAACTTACCAATATTGAATTATATTATTTGAAAAGACATTTTTTTGGTCCCATAAATATTCCAAGATGGCAAAAGTATCAAGTAGTCGGTTATTAAGAACACGTTTAACTTACCCTTTATGAATAAATAACGCTTTTTGTTAGTCATCAGCAACTTTAAATACGTCATTTTCATAAATAAAAACACGTACATAATTATCGTCCCGATAGATAATTATTGTATGTAGTATAACTTTTGTTGTTCATTTTTACTAAGCTATCGGCGCGGTAGTAGCATAGCTTTTTGTTCAGAAGAATCGACATATGTATGTGAAATATGATTCCTTCTTCTTTGTAATAATAACAGGGTTTTTGCATTGCTCTGTTTATATGTTGATATTTATTGCATGTTAAATTCACTTCTACAGCGTGCAACGATATTTTCATATGCATTCATTGGCAACGGAACATGATTTTTTCTTTGTAATGACGCATTGTTTATCATATATTTGTGTAATATATATTGCACAGTACAATTAGTATAGGTTTAAAATATAAACTTTTCTAAACCTCAGGATTAACATGCATTAATATGATGCATTGCCTTTATAAATTAAATAAACGACATAGAAACCCACGTGACGAAGGAAGGCAGTTTTATTACTCATTCGCTGTCCGTCGGTGGTAGGATTTGCGAACAAACATTCTACGCTAGGCGGTTCGGTGGCGTAGGTCGTGAGTTCGGGGTCACAACGGAAATTTAGGCAATTTGTTAATTTATTTTACTGTAAATAATAAAGCAAAAAAGTAATTTGTTGTAAACAACCCTATCTTTGTATCTTAGGAACACATGTGGAGACATTACAACATAAAATTATATTTGTTGATCTGACGTCACAGATAGATTCTATCACAGCATCGAACTCAGTTAGTAACGATATACATTGGATACAAAATAAGTAGTAGATATATACACACATATATGTTATAAACATTTAGAAATACGATTTAATGAAGTATCTATATGACACTTTGGTTATTGATACAGATAGCCATGCAACATTTTCCTGCACCGTATTAAAAAAAAAAAAATGATATGTGTATGGTATTGTGTAAAGTAAGTAATAACTTAAATATTTTACAACACTAAGGAAACTCCTCATATCAACTTATAGCAATCACTCTTGTTGGCCAGTATGTTAGCACACATGAACTTAAATGTGAGGGGAAACCGGGGTACCTGGAGAACACCACATTGTCGGACTGATGACTAAATACCTGTCCACCTCCGATTTGGGAATCGAACCCCTGTCGTCTTAGTGAAAGGCGAGAGCGCTATCCACTGCACTATTCTATCATCCAGATGAAAGCTCAAATGATATAATCATTATTTTAACATGTTAAGAGTTTGGTTTGAAGCTTAAGCATACTAAGTATTCAGAATTAAGGCGTTGATTCTACACCTTCAATTTCATCAGTAGTGTTTGTATTTAGGTATATATACATCTATTCAGACCATATAGTTTGGTTACATGCCCGTGTATTAAGAATATGGCCTTATTCCAACCTCTTGTTATGACGGAAATGGAATACTGTGGTCAGCAAACGTTTCCGATATTGGTATGCAAGTTACTAATAATAAATTATTAATGGAAACAAATAATCATGAATGAACTATCAGAGTCCCGTGATCAGTAAAGAAAGTATATACTAGCAACAGTATCGTAAATCATATAAGACTCTTTCATGCCCAGGGGTGTAGGATAGGGAAATTCCACCCGAGGGTTTTTCAAATTTGGTAAAACATAATGGTGGAATTTCCCTATTCTACACCCTTGGGCACGAAAGAGTATTTTTATCTCATTCCAATCACCAGAATAGGCCAAGAAACCATGAAAATGCCTTTGTACTGGCCTCCATTTTGAAAATATCAATTTTCCCCCTCATTTTTTAGACGAAAACGAATTAGCCAGCCAGATTAAGCATACACCATATTCGCAAACAATGTTTGAACAGAAAAATGGATCGCATCTTCCTTAAGTGTACGGTAAATATATCGTAAAAGGTTTTAATTTCATCACGTCCCCTTTTCCGCATGGCGGCATTTATCTATTTATCGATTTATTTCCAATTCAACAGACCCAAGGGTCCACTAACAGAATGGATAACATCATGACAATACAAGTATAAAATATCACAGGCATGGGAGAATTCCAAATTCGTGATATCACGTCATTGTTGAGCCATTATGACGTCACGTCACGTGAAATGGGGTGTAAGATAGACATTTCTCCCACACTTCACAGGTTGATCCCGTTGTTGCTAGGGAAAAGATAACTCTATCTTACACGAGGTAGGGAAAGACAGCTGACACCCGCTATGACGTCATAATAATGGATTGTCGACGTGACGTCATTTTATTGTTTCCGTGATGTCATACAATTGTTGTGAATGGAGAATCATCCGTCTCAACCATAGGGCTTTGGAATTTGCCGGAAGAATAAGATCGATGTTTATTTTGACTAGAATTTGTTTATTTGTATGTATGTGAGATAAATAATCAAACATGGGTCTGTTCCGTGGACAGACCCATGTAAGATTATATTATTCCTACACCCCTTTCTTACCGTGGACAGCTCTATCTTACACACAGGAAAATGAGAGAAAGTTATATCTTCAAATGAGTTGTACTTCTTGTTCTACCAAATAAATTTGTTTTCCTGGTACTTGGTTTTAAAATAATCATTTTTGAACGAAAAGAAACTCATCCCTTACGGGGCAGTTATGAAAAACAAAAGTTATAAATTTTAAAATTTTAAACGGGACCGTACAGTGCGACTAGACAAGAATTCGAACAATCGACCTTACATTTTATTAATATTGCTCTTACCGATTGCATTACATATACCTAGTTAACAAAAGATGCCTTGCCCAATTGTGCTGAAGTTATCATCAAACAGAAATAGGAGAGGTTATTGTATGTGGGAATATCACAGTGAGGTGCTCTTTTGTTTTTCCTCGAGTGGAATAGTGATCCTTAAATACTCAAAAAGATACAGCTTTATTTTCTATTGATTGATTTAGTTATCTTTCCGATATGGGATGCGTATTATCGATGAACAGTAGCGTATATGTAATCGATTTTTCCAAGTATAGAAATGAAATGTTATAATTAGCTACTACATGTAGATAGTGTGAATTTAGCAGACCTCGCTGGTAGGAGGCTCCCAAACCATTGGAAACTTAAATTTCACCACAAGGTAGACCTTGGAAATTATATCTATATTATTTATGTATTTTTTTCATTTTATTTTAACATTTTTATTATATTTTTTAAAGACACCATGTTTTAATGCAGTAAATACAAAAGAAACCTTTTTTTATTGATTATGGTATGTAATGATATGTAAGTACAAAATCCAGGAGTTTGTAAGGTAGGGGCTGTCCTAATCATCTGTTCTCTTGATCGGAGCTGTGAAAGTTTGTGTTAATTTATTGATATATTACGTATTCTTAACTGTTCTTAACAAAATTATGATATTATTTCTATACAATGTTACATTAAAATTGTTGATCCCTGCTATGTATCTATTTGTTTTAATACTGTGTAGCTATATACTTGTAAAATGTAATTGTGATATATGACACTATCATAAACAACATTGACCCTACTTCACTTGTTACCTACACTTTCAATAGTCAAACATGCATTACCTGCGATAACGAGAGAGAACACACGACAGTTTACTACTCGATATGCAATTCCTACCAATAATTATCTTGTTTGAAAAAGAAAAGAAAAAAATATCCGTTGAAATAATCAAAATTAGTTATATTTTACTTTACATCCAAATGAAACCAAATTAATTCAGATAATTTACATTAAACTAACATTTAGTACCTTTGTCAATTAATTAATCATTTATTCTTAAACAAAAATCTGAACATCATTTATATATGAAGGGATATTAGCTGCATTAACTGCATCTATTTAAATATATGTATATGCAATTATAATGCACTCTTAATGGTTTACACATTTAATATCCGAAAAATGAAAAATTCAATTAGCAATGCATGAATAGAGAAACGCAAATGCATATGAATGGCCCTCTATGCTTATGAGCTTGTGTGCTAGCTTCGTTTACAATTGTTGTCTATACACAGCGGAAGTTTAGGTACATGCATACATAAGTACATGCTGGCTGGTGACATTTCCGACTCATCAAAACTTCCGGTTCGTTTATAACTCATATAAGGAACAGATTGTCTACACATGTGATTTAAACCTTTTGACCCAATCTCTGTGGTATCACGTGTCACTGTTCCAATGGTGGCTACACAGACACATAGCTGTTTTGCGATTTGCACATGCGCAGTGACGTTTTGCTTTTACCCTCAATTATCCTTTATTATCATCCCTGAAGCATTGTTATGACGGCTTATCTTTTTTATTAAATTATACAATTTGTAATATTGGGTTTTATTTTCTCTTTAAGAAGACAAACTGTTACCTTTATTAAGCAGGATTAATACATCTATAAGACATTTCTTTAAATGCCAGCAAGATCGTATTGTAATTCATTTGAAATCAAGCTGTATGTTGACAAATCATAGTTCACGGCGATATGAGAAATGAGAGCACGGAGCTCGAGCGGAAGTAAATACTATTCACATCAACATTTATCTAGCTCAGGACCAGCAGCAATTACCAGTGTTAGCGAGGATGGTTTGTCCCTCCCGTCTCGACAGTGACACAAACGTACACACGATAATTACCTGATTAACACAACAAAATGGCGACAAAATCTGTGACAGCATTGGTGGTGTTTCTAAGTTTCGTTGCTGGAACAGTTAGAGGTAAGTAAAAATATATTCATAAACGATGTATGCATATTGTAATAATATGCGATATATATATTTGATCGTTTCGTTGTATTTTAGAAGAAAGATTTGTCTATTTTTATAGAATGCCTTAATGGTGTGGCTTTATTTGTGTTATTAGCCACTAAGATAGGGGTTACCAGGGACTCACAACCGAATAGAAATATACATAGATATAAGAGAGGGAAGAAATACCGTTACAGTGTAATATTGAATACCCCCAATATCAACATTATCGCCTACCTATTGTAACTATTATCTTCTGTGTTTGCACCTCAATATCATCTTTATCACCTACCTGTTGTAACTATTATCTTTTTTGTTTCCACCCTATTATCACCACTATCACCTACCTGTTGTAACCATTACCTTCTGTGTTTACACCTCAATATCACCTTTATAACCTACCTGTTGTAACTATTATCTTGTGTTTACACCCCAATAACACCATTGTCGCCTACCTATTGTAATCATTATCTTTTGTTTATAGCCCAATATCACCATTGTCACCTACCTGTTGCAACTATTATCTTTTTGTGTTAACAACTCAATATCACCATTGTCTCCTACCTATTGTAATCATTATGTCTTGTTTATATACCCTAATATCACCTTTGTCACATTCCTGTTGTAATTTTTACCTTTTGTATTTATAGCCCAATATCACCATTGTCTCCTACCTATTGTAACTATTATTTTTTCCGTTTATACCCCAATATCACCATTGTCACATTCCTGTTGTAATTTTTATCTTTTGTGTTTATACCCCAATATCACCATTGTCACCTACCTTTTGTAACTATTATTTTTTGCGTTTATACCCCAATATCGCCATTGCCACATTCCTGTTGTAATTTTTCATCTTTTGTGTTTATACCCGAAATATCGCCATCTTCACCTACCTTTTACAATATTCTTCTATGTTAACAATAATCTTTGCTGCTAATATCTTTTTATGTACGTGTTCTACTGTACGGTCCCGTATATGTTGAAAGATATTTAAGACGGTATCAAAAGAACAGAAATACTGAGAAGGGTTTTCATATTTAAATATTTAGTATGGAAGTGCTGAAGGTCAAACGAAGTAAACTTGTTTTATTTCTTAGTCAAATTCTGACTCATCAGTGATGATTTGTTCAAAAGGACAAAAAAAAATCCTACTGTCATATGAACCTAACTTTCAATACTTGTTAAACACTCACCCAGGGCTAGTTGTTTAAAGAGTCCTTTTCTTGATGATCTATTTTCTCATTCTGTTATCCAAAACATGTAATATAGATTATTGATTTAAATATTATTCTTTTTATCCTATTCAAGACGACAGAACTACATCAGCGAAATACATTTAACTTAAGGTCAAAGGCGTAAAGGTTAGCGTTAGATATAAATGCCACTGTAACATGCAAAGGTTATAGTTACTTTGTACAGTGCTATTTGGTTAATGAAGCGAAGTGGTCACATTCAATGTCAAAAGGTCAATATTACAATATTACAACGTGTTGTTTAAGCTTGGTGTACAAGATGGACATCGATCTACTTTTTGATAACACAGGATAAATTGATCTTCTGATGTAATTGTTTCATTTTAACGAATGTTAAATGTTAAACTCAGACCTATCTGGCAAAGTGTTTCATTGCGCTTTGAATATATTTCATATATAACTGCAGGCAGATAAGCTATGAGTTATATACTAAAAGGAGCTAGCAAATATTGATTATTCAAAACGCCTTCGTTTCAGTTCGTTTCCACGCGACAATATCATTTTAGTGAGCCTTTGGTAGCTCCTTCTTAATGGTTTACTGTTTTCAGGAATGGTTATCATCACACTTTATCATACTGTATCTATTTCCAAATTTTAAAGGTTAACTTATCTGTGTGTATGGTTGTGTGTTACGCTCACATTTCAAGATACTAGGCGATATATTGTGTTTTATATGCCGCTTTATCACAACCTAGTTCGAAGGTCGTCTCAAAACGGTTCCCAAATTATTATCCATGGTTATACGGCCTTTGCAACCAGCCAATACCTTTCTCAACTGCCTGGAGAGCATGCAGCGTGTGCTGCCATTTCGGCGCTCACAGGTAGCATTCAACGATTCTTGCACTGCCCAACCACATACCACATTCTAATTTACTGCTGAGCAGACTGGAACAGGTGGAGTAAAGTATCTTGTTCAAGGATACAACACCGTGCCGTGACGTGACTCGAACCTGCAACCCTCCGGTCACGAGCCAGGTATCCTACCACTAGCCTACCGTACCTCCGTAGTAATAATATTTGAGTTATGCCGCGGTTCACAATATAGACATTGTACTTGTTATTTCATTGAAATTGACCAGTACTTCTCTTGTTTGTTTATGAATTAAGGGACCTTACACGCCTAACCCTCTGTTTCTCCAACTTATTTACCCCTGGCATAATTAATGAGTCCTAAAAGGGCGAAACAACTGCATGGTGTAGTTTAATTCAATTTTGGCATACTGTAGCTATTACCAAATTAAAACTAATGACATGCCCATTATACAATTGCGCATGTTTTGAAGTATCAATATATATAATGCTTTTATGTGAATGTCACACTCAATTTAATAATTTTTTGTTGGAAACAATTAAAATAGAGCATTTATGTATAGGAAATGGATGACAAGATATAACGATAAAGCGTGCCTGCAATGAAAACTATTTCAATGATTTAAATACATAATGCTGTGTTTGCTCGATCATTTTGTTCTTGCATTGCAAATCAAGACCATAGCAAATGGATACCGACAATGCCCTAAGAAAGAAAAAACGTGACGTTTGCAGTCACGGAAATGGTTAATGATTTATATAATCGCTCGAGCGAGGTGATTATCGGTTACACGGGGTTGTAAATACATCTTGTCCAACTAAACGTATTCCATCAGTGAATCGCACTGCAGAAGCGGAGACAATTTCTCACTTCCTGTAGCCTTTTTCTTTTTATGGAACACGACAGCTCCACATTTTATCCGTAAATCACGCTAATAGAGTAAATAGAGCGACAAGCATCCAGTTAAAATAATTATAGCAAACAACAGTACGAGCGTCATTAAGTAATATACAGTATATATGTATGGAGATGTATTTAAAGATAGTTCATATTCGATGAGAACTTAGATTATTTTCCATCTGTCAAAATTATTTTTATTCTGCATCATTAAGCTAAACACACTTTTTAATCTAAATTGTGCTATATTACCCCTTTTCTCTCTATAATTATCCTCACTTATCCTGATAGGATATTAAGATACACCAGTTTCTGCTTGATTTTATTTTTCTTCCAAAAAATTAATAAGTTGTTATTGAGAGGGGGGTGGGGGTGTTGTTACAAAACAAAAACACAAGAGAATACCGAAGTGTCAACAAAACCAGAATAAGAGCTAAAGATTAAACCAGGGCAAAAGGAAAAATAATAGATGGTTTACATCAAGACCCTTGAAAACGCTAACCCTTACCCTAACCCTAACCCTAACGTGTTCCGGAAGGATAAGCGTATTTTGCTTCATTGATGGCACCTGCTATGTTTTGCCCTGAAATCGATTCTTTCAATTTTGGTATTAGTAAATGTCTCATTCACATTCATTGTATTGTTATGCTAACAAAATACATAGTCAGAACGCAGAGAGTTTTAGAAACATCCCCGAAAAAGCCAAATAGGTTTATTATATATGGTCTCAAAATGTCGGTCAGTAAGTTCCAAGTAACGTCCCAACACCGAGTACTCAGGCACTCGGTGACAACAAAACCACAAGTTCACGAACAGAAAGTTGAGATCGTCCAGTTTGTCAAAGGCAAACAAACAGCAAAACAAAGTCTTCACTCATCACAAGAACACAAGTGTCACGGCCATATGATTTAAATGCTTTTGTTTGTGGCTATACAGGGCGGTTCTACTTAGACATAGGATAGAGTAGGATTTATTTTACCTATTTAGGTCACTAGGTTTTTGTTACTTATTTGTTGATCACATTGTGACGCCATACCCAGTGTGACAGGTAGCATCTGTTCGAAATTTAAATATGGCGGGCAGGTGCATGTTTTCAGTCACGTTAATAGGTCGTAGGTACGTATATGTCTATACACGTATGTACTGATACTAAAGTAATATTCTTATTTTGAATGAACTAAAGAGCAAACGAAAGAACGAACTTATTAATTAACAACTTAACTGATTTAGTAAAAAAATAATTGACAAGTGAAAGTATTAAATAATCAAGCTAAATAACTATATAAATGAAGAGGATTTTTCAGGAAATTTTAAAGACCTTAAGAATAAGATATAAAGTGCTTATTTATTCTAGTAGATTTTCATTCGCATTGAAAGTATCCTAAGAATTTGTATTGCTAACAGATCATTCAAAGTAAAAACAAATAAACAAACATCCTTTATGATTGCGTTTATTACAGTCGTATATAAGTGCATGATAATAAATTTGATTAGCGGCTATGGAAGTAAGTTAACAAGAGGTCTCAAAACTGCTTCTTGTATGTGTCACTTGATATCACGACACCTTTTATCTAAGCCTTTCGAATGCAAGGTAACGAAGTTGTGGTCAGATTACAAAGTGTAACATGGTAATTACAGGTCAGGGAACCGGAACCGGAAATGGCAACAAAACAGAGATAACACACCACGTGATGTCTACAAATTTTCCTCAGCCATATCCTCCAAACACCCACCAGCAGTGGAACTACAGTATGGACCATGGTCAGTGGACGGTCATTTTCAGAACCGTGGACATCGAACAGTCACGTCGCTGTCAAAAAGATTACCTGTATATCTATGACGGGGCAAGCTCAGAGCAGTGAGTCTTTTTTTTTATATTTACCTTCAAATTAATGAAAAAAATCGATTTTCGGTTTTACAGCGAGATCGAGGAAATTGTAAGTAAATGTTGAAAAATGCTTTGAAATTTAGAAATACAATTTTTTAGAAAAAAATAATCCTTTTCACAAAAACCTGACCGTTTTGAACACTGTTTTATCATCCTAGCAGTTATGACAATTGCCATAGTCAAAATTAAACTTATTGCTTGCCTAAGTTAGGTACTTTTAAGCGTTTTACTGCATACAGAATACACACACATAGTACAAAAAATTTCATCATAAAGTTTGCAATTTTCATTTCAAATTCGTATTGGAACACTGAATACAAACGGGATTCACTCTATATAGATTTGAAGCGTGTCATAGAAGAAAACATTGTCACTATGACCTGCATTCTACTTTGAATTTTCTGTCTAACTGTGAAGTGTGTCTTAACGATCCCTGTCTCACTTCAAAATCTAAAGAAGCAACTGTAATTTGTTCATATATACAGTATCATCCCCTCCCCCAACATATTAACAAACTAATTTTAGGTAAGTCATAAAACCAGTATCCTCAAAGTGAACATAACAATTGTATCAATGTATTATCATGACAGCGTGACGTCATCATACAATGGTGATGTCATCAACTTGTCCTTTGTCAAATATAATGATGATATCCATGAGCATGGCGTAATAATGTCAAGTAAATTCTGCTGAAAATATCGGATATAGAGTCTCACGCGTGAAAAAAGCTCAATATTGTCTTTGATTCAATATTTCACACCAAGTATATATTGATTGTTCTGGTAAAAGTCAATATCTCTCGAACATGAGTTTTGTTCTGATGGAAAAAAAAGTAACAAGGTGTTGTATCTATTAAACTTCAATACATATTCATAAACTTTGTTACAACACGAATATTACAAGAATAAAAAGGGTACGATTCTTACTATCTCTACCAAGAGCTGTCGTTCCTAGTACAATCATTCATATTTATCAAAATAGGTTCTTGGCAAAACGGAAAGTGTTTGCCTGTTTCAGTATGTTATCCGCTGTTTGTTTCATTATGATTATGAAACCAAAATTATGTCCTGTTTTGAAATACATTTCGCAAAAAGGCTTGATTTAAATGGGATAAAATACCTTTAAATTACATGTAGATATCCTCGTATCATTGCCAAACACTGTTACTGCACATTGGAAATTGATTTTCTGCTGACATTTACTATAGCTTTGATAGATTATTTCTGAAAAAACATACCTCGCGGGAGTTTTATACATATTTTTTTTTAGATGGGCTAAAACAGGATTAGAATGAGGGTAAATAAAAAAATGAAAATCAAATTACATTAATCAAAAGCTGGATAGGAACTCGAACCCTGGACTTTTCATTGTTATACTACCACTCTATCTGACCTAGTCAACGGAAGTGTCCTGACCCAACTGTACCACAGTTATATCCAAAACAAAAGTAAGGGGATATCACTCTTTATACAAAAGAAAACAGTGCAGTGGCACTGGGTTCCTCGAAAAGCGTTTCTATATAACAAACAATGGAGTAGGGTCAAGTTTCAGCTTTGCATTGAATAATCGTTAGGAATGCAGTAACGTTCGAAGGACCAGGAATGATCAAGTAAAACGCAGACAAATGTTAGCACTGCACACAAATGGGCATTTAAGGATATCAGTCCGACTGCACTGTAGTTTTTGGAGTAAACAATGAACTCCCTTCGGTTTTGTTTTGGTCTTAAATGTAGCATAGCTCAGCTAGTAGACTAACGTTGACCAGGTAGCTCAGAGCGATGGTATAGCAACGGGAGGTCTAGAGTTCAAATCCGAGTCTCTAGCCCCGCAGACGTTTTACATTCAAAACACTCTCGTTGATTATATTTTGTTTATTTCCTCTTAAACATTTTCATAAAAATTCCATTAAGGTTCTTTTCAGAAACTATGTATCAAAGTTTGAGTCATTCCAGATAAAACAGTTTTTAACAAGTAGTTGCAGCTTTTGGCAGTGGTATAGTGATCTAGAGACCAATGCTAAAATAAAAACACCACTAACATATGTATTTGTTCAGTATCTGTTTTTCAATGGGAATCTTACATCGCATATATGTGCCGGGAAAGGTTACAACTAAAGTATAAATATACATTTACTGATGTCATCGTGAAAGGTCTGACAGGGGCTCGGTTATCTCTGAATCTATTTCCTTTTGAACATCTGTTCAGTTACCGCTGTATGATAATGCTTTAAAGTATGACTAATTGCCGAACTGCAAGGTTGTAAACACGGACGTGGTGAAGTTGTTTCCGTCGGGGGTTTAACCGAATTGATTGTTACTCCTCCCTCCCATAGATACGTGACAGCCTGTGTAGTGAATCATCAAATTACTTTGTTAGTGACAGAGATAGGGAGCACTAGTTGTTCTATAGAAGACCGACATATGATGTGTTTTCCGCGAGAGGAAGTATGTCAGCGCGGGGATGTTACTGAATCAGATCCCGGAAAAGTAAACACTTTCAGTCACTGGTACATCATTACCAATCCAGTGATATTTGTAGTTTATGCAGAAATTATTAAATAGCTGTGCACTATAAAACTGTTTTGATATATAAATGGGTAACGCCACAGCGATGAATCTCTACACTTCTGTCATTTAATAGTAACTAAAATTTCCCGTTATTGTTACCCATAAACACCGGAGAGATAGACTTCCTTGTTAATTTAAGAGAGGAAAAAAAACAGCTCGTAAGACACTGGTGCGATAGCGTTATGTCTTAATTCCCAAGGGTACTTAACACAATGTCAAATTATTGCAACCTGCAACACACTTGAGCAATAATATTTTACTTTAATTTCCGAGGTGACTTATCGAAATTTCACATCATTGTCACTTGAAATACACTTGACTTGAATGATAACGCTTTAATTTTGCAAACTGTTGAGCGATAGACTTTCACCTATGTCAGACACTTAAGCGATATCATTTTGTCTGCATTTTAGAGGAAAATGTCTTTGTAAATGGGAGTCGTCTATGAATGTACATTCACAAAAAAACATACAATGATAGAATAAAAAATGGAAAGAGTTACAGCATAACCATGTTTTCAACATGATATAAAAATAAACCTAGTGATATAATAGCTCATCTAGTTACATGAACACACGATATCTTGTTACTGTGTGATATATGAACCTAACTGTAATGTCGGCATTTTTTTTGTTTTATGGCAGTTTAATACTCTTTTTTGATCAAGAGAACTTCAATAGTTTACATAGATCAAAGGTTATTATGATAAGATAAAAAATAAGCAAATACACAGAACTTAGTTTCGGGGTTTCTTTTATTAAGATATATATATATATATTTCTTATTTAGTTTTCTATATTTATTATAATGGTTTATGATGTATACACGTTTACAATAGACTTCAGCCAACATTGGAGCGTGTGCGTATTGTACCCGACACGTTACAATGTTTTCGTATTTTCCTGGTTAGAATATATAACTCTGCTAAATCAAGCTGTGAATTAGACTTAGACAGTTGGTTGTGCTATTTGGTCATAATCGATTCAACTGTATTAAATGATGAGGTTAAGGCAAACAAAATGTCATATTTCATCTCGCATTGAAAATTAAAGGTCACAAAATCTATTCGTTAAGGATTTTGCGACGGTTTTGTAGGAAGTTTGTTAATAGAAATAATTTTCTGTGGATTACAGCCTGCAATTATTTATTTATTGAAGACTTACTTTAAATCTGCTTCTAATTTGCTGTTCCTGTTAAAGATTGAATCTTATTGGAGGTTATTTTGAAAGCTTGATTCTGATTGGAGGTTTATTTGAAAGGTTGATTCTGATTGGTTGATTCTTATTGGAGGTTTCTTTTAAAGTTTTATTCTTATAGGAGGTGTCTTTGAAGGGTTGATTCTGAATTGAAGTTTTCTGTGGAAGGTAGTTTCTGATTAAAAGGTTCTGATGATTTTGTCTAAAATAAAACGTTTAGTGGAAAGTTTAGTTAATAAATGGCTGAGAATTTCCCTGACTGCTGGTTCGTGTATTTGTAATTTGCTGTTCTATTAGCTGGCTTCTGGCTGATTATATCTGATGACCGTCTGATTCGTGATCGGAATACCACACCTATAAATCGCCCTAGCTTTCAATATGTTAACGAAGCATAACAAGCAATTGCATTTCATGTTACACAAATATTGCAAATACAGTTATATATTTTGATGTTGTAGCCCCGAGAAAAGATTATGTGACAAGCTTGAAAATATGGCCGACTTCCGAACGACTCACTCCTCGATTCGGATTGTCTTTCACTCAGACGATACTGGCCAGGCGCAGGGATTCGACTTGAACGTGGTCCACATTCCAAATGAAGGTACTAAATTCTAGCTGGTTAAATTATCTTCTCGGGCAACACTTAGATATTTCCTAACTGTCGTACGTTATAACTGACAGAAAAAGTATTTATTGGTCTGAAGATTTCTGAAATATTTCGATATTTTCTTGCTAATTTGTCCTGTGCAATTAATCTTTTATGAACCAAATCAGATTAGTGTAATGCTATAAACTATGACGTATTCTACTGTTAAGTAGTTGTCACATTGGCCGAGTTTGAAGGGGTCGTGGCCGAGAGGGCAAAACACATTCACGAAAATCCAAATAAATATGATTCAGTCTGGCAACCATCTTTGGGTATTATTGCTTAAATTCGCACGTACCTTTGTAAATCTTTCTTAGTAAATATCATACATACTTGATACATGATACTTTGGTGGGCTCCTATAACCTTATATTCAGCCATCCCGACTGACAGAATACGGGAGGGATTATGTTAAATCTTGACATGCCTGTAAGAATGGAGGAAACGAATCGAAAACGCAAAAACAGCGGTGGTCAAACTCTGGACTTTTGCATTACAATGCATGCGATTTATCAATTTTGTAGAGTAACAAAATATGCGTTTAATTCATGGCCTGTACAGCATATGAAAAAATTGACAGATTAAACTCAAAAAGAAGCTCTTTTGGGTTACTCCATGTGCTATTTTGAAGGAGAATACTCCAAGTCAAAAATTCTCCGAGTGGAACTCTTCTAAATGATTAAAATGCAGTGGTACCCTCTACCTTAAACAAATAATTCATTTAGCCTGTTTCTATTTGTAGATTACTACAATGAACTATTGCTGAAAAGACATGCCCAAGGTAAGAATATTTACTCTTTTCAAGGGTTACAGAAGGAAATTTATTTCATTTTTGCCAATGAAATATTAGATTCTATCATTTAGATGAAACTGATATATTTCACACTGTGACAGAACCATTTCAAAAGTTATATTTTCACAGTGTAACAAAAAAACGTTTTGGTATTGATCAATCATAACGGTATCTTCTATTCGGTGCATTCAAAGGCAACGGTTTTTTGTTCAGATTCAAATAAAGCGACGGTAGAATAAGTTGTTGTTATGGTAAATGTTTGGTACAAACACTTAAATATTTACATGAATATACAATTAATAACATTTGTATAAGCAATCATACCAGAAAATAGCAGAAGGCGTCGGAATTGCGTTGGGTATCCCATTCTAAATGGCGCACAGCCTTGTTGTCAACCGTGACGTCATTATGATATGACGTTGATTATTAAGCTTCTGATTCCCGCTCTATTTTAAAGCATTCCACTTTTCATGTTTTATACTTAAAAAATGTAATGAATAGAAAATGTAATGGTGTCTTCAGTAATAACAAATATATTTCACGAGTGTGGCTAATATTTTGATATTGCGCACTCGTGAAAAATATCAAAATATTAGCCACACTCGTGAAATATATTTGTTATTAATGAAGATACCATTAAATATCTTCTATTTATTACAATGTGTATGTGTGTTTGAGTAGACGTCATCAAAATTACAGTTTTCTTATAGCAAAAAATACCTTCATAACATTTGCTGACCAAACAATGTTTTTCCCCCATAATAAAAACGTACAAAACTAATAATATCTCTTTTAATCATTTTTATCAAAATCAAAGACGATTCGATGTAAAATATAACTGTAATTGGAATTAAGGGTATACTTCTTAAATGCTTTTTTTTATAAAAATATTCACATGAAGTCAAGTTTATTAAGTCAAGTTTATTAAACAACGGGAGTGATTTTTAAATTAAAATTTAAATATAATATGATATGGACATAGAGGCAAGTAATTATTTATCCTATTAAATCCTATTAATATTTATGAATAAAAAGATGCAACAAAAATAGGTAACTGCACATTCCCAGCGTTGTCAAATTTTATTTGTGAAAATATATTATATATTTTTTGTTTGTCTTAACATGACAATAGAACTTAAATAAACTTGTAAATATTTTTTTATTTCTAGCTGCAAAGATGAGTGTTGTTCAAGTGGTGGACTCATCAAATTCGTCTGATTTGTTGATTCCCCTGACCGTTACTTTGGTGATATTGTTCTCAGTCCTCATCTCCTTGACTGTCTACCTCCTTGTTTGCCTTAGACGGAAGAAAAGCCATGCAAACGACACAATTCTGGCAATCCAGCCTCACCGACCGTCGACGCCCTCGAATATCACTTCCGGTCGACGATATACGCGCCAACTTAGCGTCGACAGTGACAACCTGTCCCATCTCTTACCGTCCAACAAACCGGAAGCTCATTCGCAAAAACAGCCAGATTCTCCAGGTTACAACAGTTACATCTGAACATTCAATCGACTATCTTTAATGTGACTAAATGAAGACTCTCCATTTTCACATTGAAATCAAATCTTGACAAAACAAGTACTGAACCAAAACCGAAACTTACGGCTAGGAAACAAAACTAAGGTGATAAGATGTAATACCAAAATACCCGTTTCATCCATGTAGATTTCAGTAGTCTGTAAAAACGTGTGTTTTGGTATAGGAAAGCTATATGAATTTTTATGTACAACGTTTTTTTTCGTTACATCAGATTAGCTAGTAACGTTTACGAGCTCCTCTTGTGTGCTACTAATACCGCATCGCCTACAAATACAGCTTTGTAAAAATTGCCTTGTAAGATTTAAGTTGCATATACATTTGGAAACTGTGTAGTTCTCATTGTTACTGTATGTCAATCTGTAGTTACAGAAATTGTCACGACACGTTAACCTGCAAGAGTTATTGTATGTAAAATCAACGTAATACATTTCTTAAACTGTAAATTGTTACTTTATGGAAACCGGAAGTTTCATTAATAGGTTAACTAGAAAGTGTTCCGATGCGTAACGTGGACATTACAACAGTATATGAAGTTATAAACCGAAATTTTTTCCCCCGCACAAACCGGAAAATGTAACTCTATGTAATCTTTAAGATGCTGCTGTATAAAAATGTATACTAGTACATGGATAAAAAAAATATTTTCAACAAATGTTGTTATTTATATATTGAACGAAACTTGTGTTAACTGGAGAATGCAACTGTTTGTATATAACACAAAATTATTTACAATTTTTATTTTCATAGACCTTTTTCGTACATATACAGCTGAACCCGAACAAGAGACCATCCCTGTTAAGCATCCTTCTCTCTAAATAGTCCACCATTTTGAAATCCACAAAGATCGATTAATTTCATATTCATATGAAGAAGTCATGCCTGTTTAGAGAACACTTTAAAACCTCCAATTGGTGTTTTATTGAAACAGACTTTATATGTACTAGACATTTTGTCATTAAGCATACAACCTGTTGTAAATATAATATTCAAACATAGAAAATATACGGAATCTTTCATATAAAACATTTGTTGTAGCATATTTCACCCACAGAATTAGATATGGTTGACATTCTTTTCTTTTCCTTTTTGTTTAAGAAGCGGGGGCGGGACTGGTAAGGATGGGTTAGGTGTGTTACATTTATGTACTTGATACTTATGTTTGACCTATCAGAGCTAATGTTACATGTACACTAAATGACCGGCACATATTTTTAAATCCGTCAAATAATTGAACTGATGCCTATTATATAAAACTTAAATAGTAATCGGTTTAATTTGAAATGATCGTGGTCAAGCCTTAATCGTATCTCAAAACCATAGGCCAGTCAGAAAAATAATACAAAACGCACACAGTTTCATATTTGAATATCAAGTTGTATGTTTCCTTATACATTACTGTTGAGATTTGCATTTAAGATATTATACACATTTTTAACTGACATGATTATAGTGCATGTAATGTTTAACTTTATTAAATATTTTAATTATGTTCCATGATTTAGTTGAGTATAATCCTTTATTACTTTTTTATATTTGATTAAATTTCTTTCTGCGGAACTGTTTTGGAGAGTTGATAGATGTAAATATAAGGAAGTGTGTATCCTTAAGTTTGATGTTTCATGCATTCAATTTGACGTCATGATGAGACATAATCTTGCTGTAACACTTTTTGTGAATATATAACTTTGTTTGTTTGTTGTATTATGTTTTTGTTATAATAAACATGTACTAATGTTTAAAAGTTTCAAATTGTGAAAAATGCAGAGTCAAACCTACTCGTGCGAGCACCTGTATTAAGAGACCACCTGTATTAAGAGACAACCTATATTAAGAGACCACCTTTATTAAGAGACACCTCTATTAAGAGACCACCTGTATTAAGAGACCACCTGTATTAAGAGACCACCTGTATTAAGAGACCACCTGTATCAAGAGACCATGTTTAAAATCCCCCTGTAATGATTTCATTGTGACTTGTTCTGAGGGGTCCTTATGGTGGTCTCCTAATACAGACTGGACGGGACTTTGCGAACTTGATTGTAAATATGCTTCTTTGATCTTTTGTTAAGAACCACCTGCTAGCTTCTGAAATAGTGTTTGTTAAATTGTTGGCAGTCAGTGGTGTACTGATTGAAGTGCTTAACATACCGGTCGATTGCCTGTTTTGATAAAGATGTTTTGGAGCTGTTCATTGATAGGTCTTCGTATGCAAAACATGCTTTGCGATACATTTCAGAAATGTAAGGTGGTAATATTTTGTTTAATAAAAGAAATCAACAGTGATTTACATTTCGTCTATGACTTTTGTATTCATAATTTCTTTTAGATCATGTGCACTTAATTAAACAACAATACGATATACCTGTCTAAACCGACCATCTGTGATCAAGATATCTGTTTAGAAAATGCAGGTTCTTTTGCACATCCAGGCTTATGTCGCACAAAAATTCAAATGTTTTTGTTTCGAAGTATTGTTCCAAAATAAGCTATAATCAAATATGCATTGTTTCAATAATCAGTAACAAAACCATCTGGTTAAACGCAATTAATATAAACAAGATATAATATCAGAACAATAAAGAACGTTTCCAAAATATACTAAGGATTCTTTTTGTACAAGTAGGGCCTAAAAGGCTGCAAATTACACCGCAATTCTGTATTCTCTAAAAATCAACAACAGGATATTTGAGTGTGTCCAAAGAAATCTAAGCAAAATATGAACGAAGGTAAAATTTATATGAAAGAGCACAAGAAGAGTAGATAGAGTTGTTCTTTGAGGTAAAGTTACTGCTTCATTGATGAGATTGGTCACGTATATATAAATCAAATCCAAGTAAATTCACGCCCTCAAAGTGAAAAAGGGGTAGTGACAGTGAAAACTGATCATACAAAAAAATCTTAATAAAAAACATCGACCTTCATATCGCCAAGATTTTTTTTCCAATGCGATCATGATAGTCACCATAAAAAATGTCCTAAGTCTTCATCAACAGACATGGCCTTAATTTGTGTAATGTTCGTTTATCCGTTAGCAGTCGACAGCTATCAAAGAAGCTTTTAATATTCGAAGCAAGTCTCTGAATACTGAAGCGAGTTCAGCATGTGAATTGCGTAAGTAAGGAATCGTAAATGTAACTACCAATAAAGGGGAAAAAAGTTCGTGATAGGAAAATAGAAATAGTCAATCGTGTCGTACAGTTTAGTAGTAAGCCTTCCCTGATGGTCGAATTGAAAGTAAAGACTGAAGTAAGTGGTTGATTTTCAACTACGATCAACATAGCCAATACATTTCTTGGTATTGAAATACAACACAACGTCGATAAAGTTGAAATGAAAGTGAAATTGAAAATATTTTCTACGAGACTTGATAAGGTCTTTACTGAATACTATCTCGTAAGAAAACAAAACAACATTTTGTCATGAGAGGGACATGTTTTTTTCACTGTGAATGACAACAGTCTGCTTGAAAATAGTGCCACCGAATTCAAAAAAGATCTGGGGAATGTTCATGGTTTTCACAAAAACATCCCCAAATTCATATAATGTTTTAGCCGTTCACCTTTCTATAGGACAAAAAAAAGGAAGCAAAAAAGCTCGTACGTATGAAAGATGAACAAATCTTCCAATGCGTGATTGAACGATATCAATTTATTTAACAATCCAAAAAGAAATATAGCTGTAACAGTCATTTTTATTATGAAATGGGGTTTCTCTTACTTTACAGGGACTTGTGATTTGAATGATGTTTCCATATAAAAAAAAATAATTTTTTTTTTAAATATTTGTATTTTCTTACTAAATGATAGATAACCTATAAAGGCTAGGTTTGTTATTGGCACAAACAGGAACTGAAAACTTCTTTTGCGAGCTTTCGAAAACGTCTGGTTCGTTTGTCACTCACAGAGTGTAAATGACCGCTGAGTATTTGACAAAATCCTTATCTAATATTATGATATACACGTGTTGCAATTTGATCAATGTTTACTGATCTTTTCTGGGTGTAAAAATTATACACCATTCCGAGCAACAATTATCGAAATATGCACATGTTGATATTTTCTTTAGTATTATCAAGTTAATCTTAAAATAAGTCTTTATATAGCTTTTTTACAAGTAACACTAGTCATTCCATGAATATTTCATCTTCATTAAGCTTCTGTTTTTAACTGGTTCAGCGAACCTAGCATGTTCTAAAATAAAGACCCATTATCCGTCAAACATGTCTTATAAATATCAAAGTTTCATGTTCTACACAAACAATGTACGTATTAAACATGTCGCAACGTTTCGACACGTTCAATACGTACATTGTTTGTGTAGAAAGTAAAAATTTAAAAATTCACATGTTTCCAAACTGATGAATCTTATTGAAGATGTCTAATAAATATTCAAAATATAGAAAAAGTTAGCATATTGCGTATTTCCTATGTGTATATGTTCTTCTCGCCATGCCCAAATACACATGCCCTATAAGTGTTCGTGATAATCGTCAATAGGCTTTGTGTGGCTACTGTAAGGAAGATGGTCAACGCAGGAAAGGGAAGCGAATTATGTCGCCACATCAAGAAGGAAGTTTATAAACAAGGTAAGGCATTTCTTCAAGATGTTTTTTTTTAAAACATCCTGGTTAATAGTATGACGCATTTGGTGTTGTCACTAACGTCATTGATAAGTGCTTTCAATTGTTTAATGAGCCCTGTACACTTCCAAAAACTGCCATTTTGCATTATAAAATTCTCCCAAGCATGGCTATACTTTTAATAAAGCGTTTCGGAAAAGGAAACCACACCTTACAGAACGGTTATAAAAACAAAATAAATCGAAATGATGGAATCAAAGACGAAACTACATGTACTAGTGTACTAAGTGTAAAAGTGAAATAAGGCCAGGCAAGGATTTGAATCCTTGCCTCAGATCATCATACCGTCGCGTTGACCACGTGATCTACTTTGTCAACGGAAATACCCAGGCCCAGTTGCACTACAATTATGATAAATTATAAAAATAAGGATTCATTACTGTGTGTTCGGAACAAAAACCCAGTGGAATTATTTAGTCTTTTGCATGCATTGGTAAAAGAATCTTATGAAAGATGATAATAAAATGAAAAGAAATCAGCTGAGGACATTGGAGCGAAAACAATGTTTCCTGGAAGCGTCCTGAAGCTAACACTAATTCTGTGTAATAACATTGTCATTCGGACAAATGTATGATCGTGTAAAAGGGAAGTTAAACACAGAGGTTAATTCTAAGGTTTATCAGTGGATGTATCAGAATTGATCATGAAACAAAATGGAAAGGAAACAGCATTTATTAAAACGAATTTTTGTGAATATTAGTTATATTATGTTTAAATTATGAGTTTCTATTCAGTAATTTAATTTATTGTTTGAGCATTTAGATGTTTATGTTCCTTTTTTCTTCGTTTTGTTTATAAATAACTTAAAATATAGTAATGGTACATCTATACGCAATATTAATATCAAAACATGTGCAAGTTCTGTCATGTTATTAGAAACCTGATATTCAAATGAGATATTAAGAGCATTTTGCCTTGCTTATGTGTCTTTAACATTGGTCAACAAAACGGTAATAGAAATTGAAGAGTTGCTGTGGTAATACGCAACCCATGCTTGGCTTGTTGCAACCACAGGTTCTGAGGTTAGTTACCAAAACATTAATTTTCAGTAACAGCGGCCGTAACCTTTCACGAACCACGCCAAAACATGGTAGGCTTTTTTTTCTTCCCTTGTGCATAACATATATAACAGTGACTTAGACTTTTAATATAATATATAATATAATAGTACTGGACGCAGGCATATGCCTATATATCCAGATCAGGTGTATCGTCAGACTCTAGTCTGACACCCCGACAGTTAATAAGTTCATTATTATCAATTTCATGGTTATAATAGCATTCTGGTTTTCCCCAGTGCTTATCCAGTCGGGCTTCAAACGTTTTTAGTGTTGGTGATGTGACGACGTGGTTTGGCAGTGAGTTCCAATGGTTGACTACTCTTTCTTTAAAGGCATACTTTCTTCAGTTTAATTTACACACTCCTTTTCCAAGTGGAAGGCTATGACTTCTTGTTCGTTTGTTATCGTTTATATTTAAAAACCCTTCCGTTACAGAAGTGTCATAGCATCCGTGTGACAGTTTGTAAACTTGTACCTTATCCCCTCGTAATCTTCTGTGTTTTAACGTTGGTAATTCTAGTACCTTTAATTTGATAACTTAGTTCTTTCATTCCTGGTATCTGTTTTGTTGCTCTCCTCTGCACATTTTCAATTTCGTTAATGTCCTTTTAAAGGTATGGATTCCAAATGCAAGCTCCGTATTCCAGATGTGGTCTTACGAACGCTTTATACAAGAGACAACAAGTTGTTCCATCTAAATATGTATATGTTCTTCTTATTGTCCCCATTATCCTATTTGCCTTGTTGACCGATTCATGTATATGATCAGTGAATTTAAGTTTGTTGTCTGTAATTACTCCGAGATTCTTTTCTTTGTTAATGTTTTCTAGTATGACTTTGATTCTCCCTTCATCGGTGTCTTTATATAAGTATAGCGGCGCGGTATTGATATTTTTTCCTAGGGTAAGTACTTTGCATTTGTCCGGATGGAATCTCAGTAGTCATGTATCTGACCATTTTTGGAGCTGGTCCAGGTCTTCCTGTAGGTTGATATTTTCGCTGTGATTAGACATTTTAGTGTCATCCGCGAATAAAAATGTTGATGGACCTCGCTTAAAATCAGAAGGGCTCTTCCTCCTCCCAGGTCAACCCATATAATATTTTAGCATTGTGAAACAAACCGTTTCGAGTTATATGTAGTTTCCGGATAAGGACCTACAACTTGTAATAATTGACCTTGACGCTTAGCAACAAGTACCCATTCTGATAGGCGGCCGTGCCCTTCCCGCTCGAGAAAACAACATACCAAGTCTGAGATAAGTGTTATAATACGTTTAGTAATTAGATACAGGAATTCCTGTTTACAGTAAAAGACCTCAACCTCGACCTATGGCGAACCACACTCAAAATTACTAGGTTTCTTTCTCTTTCCTAGGGTAGCCAGCATACTTGTACTAAATCAGAACTCTGAAATGAGGACCATGACAAAGGTTTAATAATGGCTACCTGGACCATTTGACGAACAACGCCCAAATCAATAAGGTTCCTACTCTTTTTTTTAAGGGCAACACATTCAAAGCTTTTGCCTTGTGTAATCATCGATTTCGAAGTTTCAAAATACTGTATACAGGAAAAAAATTCGCTGCAGTTAATTTTCGCACCTCCCCCGTAAAGAGGATGGATTATCATCACATCGCATATAAGTAAACAACATTATATAGATAGTTTAAATGTGAAGGGCGAAATTAACACTGGACAAAAATTGATCTAATGGGCACAGGGGAAAGTTTGACTGCGATTTTTTCCCGGTATACAGTAGGTATTTCGTTCAGGTATATAAACTCTACTGACCTTGTCATTTGATTGCTTTGCCCTAAAAACGATAGGATTCGTTTTTTCCTAGGGCAACCCATCTACCAAGTTTGAGATTTATAGAATCTATCACCCTTATGTGATGTACTATTAATTATTACCAGAGAAAATAATGTTACTTTATTCTAAGTATAATCATACAACACAAAATTTGTTTCAACTTGTTTTTATTTTTACATACATGTACAATAAAGAATTCAAAATTCCATCTTTCAAAACACTCTCATCAACCTTTCTCTCTCACATTCTTTTCAAAACATACAAAGTATAATCTTGCACCTGTCTCACGTATCATATATAGGTAGTGTTGGCGAGTAAAATACAAACAAAAGTCTGAACAAGTTCATATTACAAACATATAGGCTTACATATATCATTATTATTTAGTATATTAAACGGATTGAAGACAATATTGCAGGATTGTTTAACTGTTTTATAAAATGATAACTTTTCTTAATATTCCTGTTACAAAATAATTGAAGTTGAATAGTTAGAATTATTGACGAATAATTAGAATTATGTGTAATAAACGCGAACTCGTAAAAACGGTGTTTTTTCCATCTAAAAGTAAGTCGAATTATATATCTTCCTACAAAACATTAGTTATTAATAATGTAAAGGTCGAGATTTCTCGGATCCTGATATTGGTGTATTTTTCCTCGGTTATTATAACTGTATCAGGTTCACAAACATTTTATCAACCTCATGTACGGTCCATAATTGAAAGATGGGCGGCACCTTATTTACTTTTTTCAAGTGTTAACGGTATAATTTTGAAACAAAGAAAAAACACCACTGACAACTTTACCAAAAAATGAAAACTTAAATTGAAATATAGCAAATTTTGTGAGAATTTGTTGTGTATTTCTTTGAAGAAATCCAGACAAGATGTGAATAGACTTCCATAGGATTCAAGGCAAAACTGCTCCAATACAGGAATGCGATAAAGTGTTTGGATACTAGACAGCCAGCAGAGGTAGAGTTTAACTGGAGGACGGTGGAGCGATGGAGGCGCCAGACAACTCCATCCGACGAATCTCGTTGGTGATGATTGTAAGATCTTGTATGAACATTCGGATCTGAAAAATAATTTACATTCAAAAGATATGTCCTGGTCATCTTTATTTTATAAAAGAATCCATCCTCATTATTTTTTTATTTCCAGTACAGCTGTCAGAAAGTCTAAAGAGAACAGGGTTCTTGACGTGTTGCTGATAACAACTACATGCAGAATTAAGGTGATTTGTCCATGTAGGTAAAACATATTTGTGTCAAATCATTTCTGGAATGTTTCATCAGAGCTTTATATATTCTGCTTTATATTCAGCAGGTTTTTTTTAATTTCCTGTCATGAACGTATCACCTTAATTATTGCAGAATGAAATGCATGCAGACTCGGTTAAAGATTTTAAAAAGCCAAGAAACAAGAGAGGTCATAGAATCTAGAAGAAGTTAAGAGGGTTTCATAAAGCGGCAGAGCACGACATGCTTGAGGTGACATATTGAAGTGAGTATCTATTTATGAAGAAAGAAAGCTGGAGGCCAAAGTGTCCGATCTTTTCAGCTCCTTGCAAATGTCTGTGAGATCTTCTAGGAACATTTGAATCTGGAAAAAAGAAGATAAGAAAACTAGTTTAATTATTGGTTCGATAAGTATATTTACATATATATATCATGCAGAAAATACAAATGAACACTAAATGAAAGGCAGTATTTTATTATAATGTTACGGCTTAAGTGTATAATTGTATTACATTGGTTTTCCATATCAGTGTATTTGTATCAAGCTCACAATGTGTGGGTGTTTATTTTGGAAAAGGATGTCATTCCACTAATAAATAACAAACTCACTATGAAAGTAACTTGCGATTAAATATGAATAGTCCATATTAGCATTATTTCCACATAAAAATATTCAACTAATGAATACTACCATATAAAGAGATGAAAAAGGAAGCGTAAATGAAGTACATAAAAACAAATTTAAAGGAAAAAAATTGCGAAATGAAAATCTCGAGAATATTTGTCAACTTTAATAAGTGTTCTGCCACCGAACTTAACCTTATATGTGACATAAAATATCTTATACACTAAACATGTTTCAGAATCATGTCATCATGTATAAATAATAAAACGAAATATAATCCACTTAACTTTTAGTGTACTTGTGAAGTACATGATGGTACAAAGATTAACCTGTCATATTTCATACGTAACTCAATACAATATAAATAGATTTCGATAGACTGGGTCATCATGTGTATACAAATACTTGTAGCAATACTTGGAAAGAGTTCATAAATAAACAAATTGAAGTGGATATTAAAAGTGGGTTCAAGTTCTTCCCGTACGATAGTGCTGGTGACCTGATCAAGATTGACCTATTTTGTGAATACTTGATATTCTACAGGGGTCGACACTTACACTAGTCTGCTAGTCCTGGACTAGTAGATTTCAGCAATGACTAGTGAATCAGCTAACCTAACTGGTCCTTTGGACTTGTGAAAAATATGATTATAAAAAAAAAAAAAAATCAAAAATATTTGGTGTCTATCCCTGTAATCTACTAGGCTGACGTTAAGTGTAGTCTTTGCCCTATTTTAGTAAGGCTGAAACGATGTTTCGAATCTATCGTTTTATGATAAGTGTTTGTGTACCGTATCAAATGTGTTTTGTTTGCCTGTATCGCAATGCACTAACAGTACGTCAATCATCAATCAGTTGTATTTACCTCCAACATTTTTTTTCTTAATGTTTAGGAATACTGAAGTAAATATGTGACCCACTGTGCAGTTATACCCAAAAGTACCAAAACAATCATACCAAAGTATACTTTAATAGTATTTAAGACTATGACAAAACTAAAACCCAGCACTCATTCATTATGAAGTTGATTTTAAGCAGATATATGTTGTTTTATATTCATCGTATCGAAAGAATCGTTACACGATATACATATCGTGTCGTGAGATATGCGTATGGTTTCAGCTTTGCTCATCAAGATAAGATTTAATTTGTTGTCCGTAAACAACTTCCAAATTTAGCCTAGATCAGGTAAACTTTTACAAAAGCAACTTCCATTCCATTATGGCGATTAGTTTTAAAAATGTAGACAGACATTTTAATTTATCAAGTTGTAGGTAACTTTCGGGCATTGTTCCAAGATCACTATATTGAATTGTTTAAATACAAGATAAAAAAGCTATTATTTTTTTTAATCTGATAATGCATCGTACTATATGGAGTTAACAATAGCACTTAACCAAAAGGTCATGCACAGTATTGCATACAGCATATGTCATAGATTGAAAAAATCTCAGTAGTATAAATTACTTATAATTTCATTTCAAAATATTTTATTAAATCAATCCGATTTAATGGGAATTAGGCAACAGGCAAAGCCTATACAATCCCTCTCCCAAGTTAAATTACTTATAATATAATAATATAATCATTATTTTTTGTATTCTTTTAATGACTTTTTTCATAGAGGGGTGGGAAGCAGATTGCAAAAGGATATATGAGATTTGTTTATGCTTTTTTAAACAAGACATAAGTTTCACACAGAGAAGTTGGGAAATGCTATATGAGTATTTCTTCTTTGATAATAATAAATGAGGTGAATAAGCTTATGTATTTTTGAACACATAAATGTTGTATTCTCACCTGCTTTGTTTGGAAGATTCATCGTAGAAATCGTAGGCAAAGTTGATGTGTATTAATTTTTCTAACTATGTTAATGAGAAATATGAACTACCACTACATGGTTATAGGATTTCACGCAGGCATGCAAGTGCTGTTTAGTGCAAAGGTTCATAGAATAGGACAATACTTCAAAAAATATTGTAACCTTGATATTATTCTCTGTATTTCTTATTTATCTCTCAAGAAGAGAATATGTACCAGATAAATTGAGTTTTATGTGTTTTTTTAGGTTACATTGTATATTGCTGAATAAATTTTGGTCAAACACTGTATATGTTGATAATAAGGGATTAGACAGTTATACTTGAACACGTAACCAGTCTAAAATGTTTATGATACAATGTATATACCTGTCTGGTACTACATTACACTATAGAATCTGATACGGTTCGTACTCAGCTCATTCATAGAGGAAGCCATCCATATGTATCCCGTTGCTAACAGCGAAACATGATATTGGTCATTTTAATCTACAGGATTTTTTATTTATTTCAAATAGTTCAAAATTGTCATTTGATGTTGAGGCTGGAAGCTGGAAATTAATATTGTTACAAAGTGGACCTTTGTTGACATTATCTCGCCCATGACCATCAAATAACTTAATTTGATTTACAATAAAAACTATCAAAAATTATATTTTACAATTAAAGTAGCACAAGAAAGTTAAACCAATTAATTTGTTTTAGTTAATTTGAGAAAGCATTCTTTTCAAATGAAATTATTGATTGCTGTTATTTTTTTCGAGTAATGTTATAACCATTCTTATGTTTTGTCTAAATTGAATTATAGAAAGACATGTAAGCGAATAATTAATTTTTAATCAAATTAACATCTGATTTGAGATATTCTTTGAAAAAAATATTTGTTTCCCATCTTTATTTTTATTTTTCAAATAATATTTGCATCTTATCTTTTTCATCGCCACCAACATAATTAAAATATGAAAAAATGTAAACTGTCGACTTTTCATATACTTAATTCGAAACAATTTTTTTCCAAATATGTAACTATCTTTTACAAATTATTTGTTTACTTATATTGTGTTGGTGATAGTTAAATTATAATGAAAATTTATCATGTGTTAAAAAATTCAAGTCTTATTTCTTAACTACGTGTATACATTTACAAACACATAAGATGTGAGTTAGACACAAAAAAACGTATTTAGTGGATGTGCAGATGTGTCAGATAAGGGACATGTTAGAGAAAATCAACCTGTTCAGGATTATATTTAATAATGAATCTTAACAATATTTAATAATCGATTCGGACTTTGCTAACTGAATTTTATATAAAATGTATCCTGGCAAGATTGTGTACTCTAAAACATAATCACATCTTATCTCATTTTTTTCCCTTAGTTTTAAATAAGATTAAAACCAAAAATATAACTCCTTCCCGAATGTTTTATATTCTTTTTAACAAACATTAAACAATAATATATGCAATATTTATAAATAATTGTTTTAAATCGATTTCTTAATAATAAGTTGAGCACTAGTTTATGATATAAGATCGGATGAGAAAACATGTTTATTTCATCTACGTTGCAAGCATGCAAAATATTATAAAACAAAAAGCTAAATAACTGATAAAGCAAAATGAAAAAATGTCATGCAGCAAGCAAAAGGTAAGTGTAGCAAGCTCTAGAAGCACAGGCAATAGCAGAGTGAGCTAGTTAGCAGAATCGTGTGAACAGTGATCCAGGCACACTGAGATGAAGACGAAAAGTTTATCCCACTTAATATGGTATCTCAATTTTAAAGTGTGATAACAAAATGTCAGCCATTTTTCACAATTCTAACTTCATTTTTTGTTCTCTGCAAAGCGTTCCATGAAAAACTTTAATCTAAATCAAATCTATCAGTATTTTTATAATTTCATCAACTTTTCAGAAAAACATTTTCCATTTGTTAAATTAGCATATTTTTACGAGTCATAGATGATGAAAATTATACATTCTCCGAAAATATTTATTTCCGGCTGATAGGAAATGACTCAATCGGATTTGAAACAGGGAAGCAATGTTAACAGATAAATGTGTATGAATTTTATATTCTAGATATATTTGAATTCGTAACAACTCTATATGCGATGTTATGTGAATTCATATATATATTACGAATTTTCATTAAATTACACTTACACAGAATTCCTGGGTTTTTTTTTTAAATTAACTTGCGTTTTAAGCAATGATTCAGTCGCCATGTTAAAACGAGGTAAGACTTGTGAAAATTGACAAATATTTTGTTTGTATTCTCAAAAAACTGAAAAACCAAATTAAAAGGGAAAGACTGCAGAAACATGATGCAAGTTCAAGGTCAGGACAGAATCTTGAAAAAAGAGCTTGAGCTCTACTTGTGATCGAAATGAAAAATCAGAAAATGAAAGCATGTGTGACGAGAATAACAAAGGAACTATGATCACTACACAAAGATCCAGCAACTATAAGTAAAGTACATAATGAAAACAGGCGAGAAAGATTTGAATTATTCAGAGAATTGTGAAACAAGATGTGGAGTAAATGAATGATCTACTACATAGAAATCGGGTGACAAAATGCAGAGGTCTGGTCGAAATAGGGGCTTTGGGTACGGTATAGTAGATCTAGAGAACATTGAATGAAGGGTAAAGGGTTTGGAGAGAAGGAAATATAACAATTTATAAGTCCTTATATAACCAGGTATTGTGTTTGGTTTTTATGTCCTAGATATTAAGAGCTATGGTCACTTAAGGACGTGCCAGGTTTTGTTGGTGGTGGTGGAAGAAAGCCGGAGTTCTCAGAGAAAAAGCATCGACCTAGGGCCAGTACCTGGCAACTGCCCAACAAAGGCCTCAAACCCGCGACCCAGTGGTGGAGGGCTAGTGGTAGCAGAATGTCAGACAGATTTATAACAGAAAGTTTAAAAGTCTTGTACAAAAGGGTTTGAATCCAGGTATATACACATTTTTGCGGGGTTTTTTCTTCTGTTTTAGTCTCGCAAAGTAGGGTTTCCCTTTCAGAAATGATTATTTTAAATCATGGTGGATGAAAATACTTTCCAATGCACAGCTATAGTTTTTGGCAGTCGTACGGGGATCCTTAAGGTTTTTTTTAGTGATACAGGGATCCTTAAGTTTTTGGCAGTTGTACAGGAATCCTTAAGATTTTGGCAGTTGTACAGGGATCATTAAGGTTTTTTTTAGTGATACAGGGATCCTTAAGGTTTTGGCAGTTGTACAGGGATCCTTAAGTTTTTGGCAGTTGTACGGGGATCCTTAAGTTTTTGGTAGTGGTACGGGGATCCTTAAGCTTTTGGTAGTGGTACGGGTATTCTTAAGTTTTTGGCAGCGATACGGAGATCCTTAAGTTTTTGGCAGTAGTACAGGGATCCTTAAGTTTTTGGCAGTGGTACGGGGATCCTTAAGTGATAGAGTGTTTAAAGAGTAAGAGATAATTAATAGAAGAGGGCTGTGAGTGAGGAATGAATTGGAAGAATAGAAAGGTAGCACAGGTACTGGAAAGTAGACTGGTCAAGAGACACATGTTATCAAATAGACTTTCAGCTGTTTATAACTGGTATGAACTGAAAATGACAATAAAAATATAAGTTAAATGAATCATTTCTATTAAAAACTGTTAAATAAATAATTTCACCAATACTTTTTCCAACAATTGATAACTGATTATAAACCTCAACCAGATGGTAACATTTCACTATTGAAATTGTATTTAACTCTTTATGAAACCTTAGTCAAATGTAATATTTCATCAATGTTTTTTTATTTGAACTACATGTACCAAAATTGAGTCATATTTAAAATATCACAATTGAAATGTCTTAAATTTATGTTATAATCCAGGAAAATTTAGCAATGGAAAATTCTTCTCTTTTCTATTAGGATCAAGTAAATGTTAATTTTCACAGTTTAAATTTCATCATTTTCTATATACACCATATTATGATCAAAAGATCAAATTTCATCATTAAATAGTCTCACAATTTAATGAAAATGTAAAATTTTACCATTAACCTTTTAACGTTTCTATTACAATACAAATGTAAAATTTTACCATTAAAATTGACGACATGCACCCTCAACCAATTAAACATCTATTAAAACCCAGTTAAAACTATGGCAATAGTAATTTATTCCAATATATATTTGTAACACAATAAATAAATCACCACAAAGAATGACTATTTCAATTAGTTGAATAATTACTTACTGATTTTAAACTTGACATTTGTTTTTAAGAATAAAAATTCCCTACCTTGACTTCCTTCACCTGACAGGAATTTTTACCATGTTACGGACGTTTGTCCCATCATCAAATGGTTGCCACCCAAACCCCCAAACCCCTAACCCCCTTCCATTCCCAATATTATCAAAGCTCACCCCTTCTTTCAGGTTTTGGGAACTCATTCACCCCTGAAGACACATTTGAACTCCTCCAATTCAAAGGTTGGAATAGTTCATTATAAAATTTCAGGGGTGAATGAGTTAAAATATAAGAAGTAGTCTCCATTATGCCTTGAATAATGCCTAGAAACTAGTGATTTTTGCTACTATCTACTTTTAAAAGATTTTGTAAACTTTTCCATTTCACACTTTCGAAAGAGTTCAGAATTCATAAATTTTTATCAGTTAATGAATATCTGAATTAATTCAAAAAAATATTAGGAACAATGTTATAACAATACTCACTTTACATGGTATTTTTTAAGATACACTTACTTCTCCAATAAAAAAAAACATACAAACTTATCAGATGTAAATACATTTGTTGTCAATAAAAGAAAAAATAATTGGGAATCATAAAAACAGCTATCTTTATTTTTTTGAGAAAGAAATGAAATAATTGAAGGACCTTTTTTTTCATTTTTTTATTTGCCAGGTTTAGTCCTGAAACTCAAAAATGTTTGTGAGGTAATGCTTTGATTAAGATTCAGACAAGTAGGTTGTCCAAACTTGATTTAAAGATATATGCTACTCGCTATGACATTCATCTCCTTCTCAAAAGACTTTCATTCAAAAAAAAAAAAATCCCTTTAAATTCTTCTTTTTCTTTAATTTATAAAAAAATACATTAGTTATAAGGACTGGAAATGCTAATAAAACCTGTAAAGGGAGAAAACTCTTAATTATTATAGATATTTATCCCAGATCTTTTCCTGGGTAGTTTGGAAAATACAACCGTCATGAGGCTGAAAATATGTATCACCTAACACAGTTTCTTATTCTATAATCTGTTTTTTTTGTGGGTTTTTTTCATGTGAGACTTTTTGTTTGTTTTTCAATTTTTAGAAAAATATGAAAATTTTTGAAATTTTTGAAATCCTTCTTGTTATAAAATATTAATAAGGACAATCAGAAAATAAGAAAGCACCCCATTGGAATGGAATCTACAAATACCTGGATTGTATAGATTTTAAATTTTGCGATTGTTCTTTTAAATATCAAATAAATAAGGTTAGGAATAGAACCTGATATTTTCAACAACTGCACCCAATCTATTTGATTTAATTTACCATAACAACCAGAAGGCTTGGGTAGCAACCACTTGGTGATGAGTTGTGAGGGGAAGAGGGAATCACTCTGGTGTGAGGGAAGGGGAGAGCACTCTGAGCACATACCTGATGCAGCTGTTCTGCCGTGTCGTCTTCTGTACCCGATTGTTTCTGATGTCTCTTCACCAGCTGGTATAAATTGTGTGCAGCCCTGAAAAAAAAAGCAGATAATATCATAATACTCCTTTGTTTTCTGAACCATTCAATTACTAGTTGGCAGAAATTATGAGACCAACTGTAAAATATTTTAAAAAAAAAAAAAAAAAAAAAAAAAAAAATCTTTCTATTTTGCTTTTTTCTTCCCGGCACAAATCATTATATATCAACGAAATTAAAAATATATATATATATAAGTAAATCTATTCTACCTTCAAAATTAATGAATAACAAAAAAAATACACACAATCTCAGAAAAAAGAAAATATTTAGGAAAAAATATATTTTTGATTTATTCATTAGTATTAACACTGCTTCTTTAATAAGTTCTGTGATGATAAGATTATAACTACAATGTTCAATCTGAAATATTTTGAACCTCATCTTTTATTTCAATGGAAATGGAGTTTACATTTATAAATCTCTGGTTTTAATTGTTGAAAGTATCAAAGCATCTGTAGCCATTAGGACTCTACCTGTCTAGGGCATATTAAAAATGCCATTTATCTCAAAAACTGGACTTGTTACAAAGATTAGGAACAGCAGGGTTCTTGGCCATCCACCTGGCAGACTCTGTTGTTTATGAGACCATTTATGTAAATACTTTTCCTATTAATAGATTACAAACTAATTGTTTTATTACTTAATTTTGGTTTCTGATTTAAAGGTTTATAAATCTGGAACTTCATCTTTTTAATCAATCAGTGTGCGGAGTCTCAGGGTTTGAATTGAAATGGTCCATTACTTTTGAGGAAATTTACAACATATTTATAAAAACAGAAAAAATGATATAGCTATAAGTTCTAGGAAAATGACCATTAGCCTGCCTAATCAATATGGAAGTTACATATTCCATCGTAAAAATCCTCCAATATACTCACATTTTGATTCTACCAAGTTCCAAGGTTTTCTTAGCAGCCGTATTTTTTATATGGGTCCACTTGGACTCCCAGAACACAGCCTCACTTTGAGCATCGTCCAATCGGGTTTGTAGGCCAGAGAGGAGATTATTGAATGAAAGAATCTGGTTGTCTTTTTCCTAAAACAAAATTGGAATTCAATTAAGAGAATTTTAACTGCTAAAAATATGATTTATTTTAGGATTTTGTTTTGTTTATGAGATAATAAATACAATCGAGCACAAGGGAAATTGCATAAATGCTTTGCGTTTAAGAACAATTTACCTCGTGCTCCATTGGATTTATTATCTCATAAACTAAACAAAATATAAGGTTAATCCTCATATTTACAATATCTCCTTTTATCAATAACGCCATTAAAAGAGTCGGATACAAGCATTTACCTTGTGTGATCTCCGTTCAAAATTAGTTTGACGTTATTGTTAAACCGTACAAAACAGCCATTCGCAAAAGCCGTTGACAGACAGCTAAACCCCGCCCACTTTATCCGTGACAACAAATGAAAAATGTTCTTCCATTTCAATATTTTTATTCACATAAAATATCCATTTTTTTACTTTATACAATATCTTCATAATTGTATTAGTAGGTAATGGAATACATAATTTTATATTTGTATGAAATTGAGGTACTTGGGCAAAATACTTAGTAGAAAATACTAATGACCGCGGACGTCCATCGTTTAAAAGTGATGCGCCCAAAGGCAGGAAATAGAGAGTGCTACTATGTCATCGAGCGATAGTGACTAGCCTAGGCCTGGTGAAAGTTGAATGTAAGCAAACCGGATGTTTGTACAGATGACATGTACACTGTATGATGTGTATAAATCGTTTGTCGGCCGAGTGACTTTTGATGTAACATTTGGGAGACGAGAAATTTGACCAATATTTCTAGGAACGATACTGTAGCCATCGTTTCTGTGTCATGGCGGCCGACACTCAAAGATGAGAGAGTGGAGCTGGTGGAGCGTTTTTGTATCGACGAACAATCGCGACTGTAGCTTCTGTTTATAATAAACAGCCATGTTGAAATCTTAAGTCATATAACAATTAATGATAATATGTGCATATCTAATTAAGATTATAAAATATGCATGATCTAAATATTCCCAACACGAGGCATTAACAAAATATTTTCCTAACCAAAAGACCCTTTGATTTTATAAAGTTGAAATAGTATATATATATATATCTATCAATAATTTTGTTTACAAATGAAGATCATACCAATTTTATATGTGTCTGGAAATAAACTATTTATCATATGATGTGGCTATCAGTTAGTGTAATATATATTTTTTCTATCCCAAACACTGATTCAAATTCATTTTAAACGTTACATGGCATTACATTTTGTTGTCAATCAAACTAATTTGAAACCATACAAAGATGATGTATACCATCCACAAATTTTGGATTTTATCAAAGACATCAATGACCCTGACTGATCTGACTCATCATGAAATTGATTATTAATAAGATCACACGCATTAGCTTGACCCCAAAAGGTCAATGTCAAAGGGCAAAGCAGAGTGATCCAGATTTTACAAAAACGCAACACATAAATAAATCTTTTCTTAATTTTTTTATTTTATCTTATATGAATTAGAATTGGGAAAATTAAACCTATAATGTGTTTTAAGATTTTCGCCAGTAAAGAGGGTTATCCCGTAATTTTGACATCACAAGTAACAAAATTGCACAAAAAGGATGATGAGGGAAAACAGATTGTAGTAACCCACATCAAATACATGTTGAGATAAAATTTCTTAACTCTTTCACCCCTCAAATTTCATAATGAACTATTCCAACCTTTGAATTGGGAGAGTTCAAGTGTGTCTTCAGGGTGAATAAGTTAAAAGGACTACTTGCTTACCTCTGTGTATTTCATCAGGTTCTGTCTCTGCTGTTCAATCACAGATTGATTCTGGTTTTCTCGATCCATCAAGTCCTGAAATTATTTAAATAACCAAAAATTTACTAAAATCACCCACTTAAAATTCTCAGAAGTCATATCTGGGTGTTAATATGGTAAGCAGATGTTCTCAATAATCAAAGGCAAGAGGCCATAATGACCTTTTAATTTCAGGTTTTGTCTCCAAGCAACGAAGCATTAATACTTGGTTTGGTTTGATTGTGTTTTACGTCCTATTAACAGCTATGGTCATTTAAGGACATGACCGGTTTTGGTGGTGGAGGAGCGCCAAACTTCCCAGAGAAAAACCACCGACCTACCTGCCAGTATCTGACGACTGCCCCACGTAGGTCTCGAACCCGCGACCCAGTGGTGGAGCGCTCGTGGTAGCAGAATGTCCAACACCTTAACCACTTGGCCACCGCGGCCCATTAATACTAATGAATTGTTTTTTTGGTGGTGGCAACGGCATAGAACGTTCACATTTAGCTCCATGGCTACGTTTCCATCAAACAGCTGACATGGCAAGACAAATTTCTTGATAATTTGTGTAATTCTTGTTATTTTGGCCTCTTCAAAACGCCAGCTCTTTTAATGTACTCCATTTATGTATAACTTTACAAAACTTGTCTGGTTTAAAGAGTTGTTGGACTAGATCAGATAAAAGTTAATGAAAAGCCACGGAAATTAAGGTTTCAAACGAAATACTGAAATATTGACATTATATTGAATCTTGTAAAGAAAATACGTCCAAACTTAAAAACAGTAAATTAACTTAGATAAAGTAACTTCAAACAATTTATTTGACAGAAATTTTGAAATTAAGATACTCAACTTGTAAAAATTATTTGGAAGTTTAAAACTGAATATTTGTTAGCCATCTTTTCTTATAGGGTCTGCAGTTCTTCACTTACTCCATGGGTGGCCACCAAAGTATCGTGTCTGGCAATAATGTCTCTCATTTCGTGGAACTCCTCACCAGCCTCCAAAGTCTTCTCCATGTATTTGTGGAATACTGTGTATTTTTCTAGCTTAGTTTGAAGTTTTTCTTTTTCTTTTAACAAGGTACCTTTCTCGTCTCTCAGTCTAAAAGAAAACACAAACAGATTCTTAACTGAAAGTATATAATGAAGAAAAATCATGCACAATTAAAAACTGAATTAAAAAGTCTCAAAAAATATGTACATATAGCTCTGAACCACTAAGTGCAATAGCTTAAATCATTCACCCCAAAAGTTTCATAATGAACTTTTCCAACCTTTGAATTAGAAGAATTCAAATGTGTCTTCAGGGGTGAATGAGTTAATACATAATTGTCAGTAGGCCGAGTTGAAGGCTGAAAACATGTCTTACTTGTCTATTTCTTTGTCTTTCTGTTTTTTGGAGTCTCGTTCATCCTCCGCCTTTTTAAGTGCTCGTGCCCGTTTGGAGTCGTTATCCTGAAAATAGCAAACAAACAGAATTATGAATGAATTTTGTTAAATATCATTATTGTAAAGAAAATAAACATTTGAAAATTAAAAAAAATAATCTCTAGCAATTTTGCCACCTTATATGAAAACATATATGTTACATTATCATTATTATACATTATCATTTATATATATATATATAGGTATACATAAACAATAATGTTTTCAAAATTGTTTATAATATTCACTAAATATTCATTATGAATGAAACTAGCTGTAACACATCCTCAGCAATTTATATTTCAAGTTGACATATCTTAATGGACTGAGGATGAAAATAAACCTTAATTGCATGAAAAACAAAAATTCATGAATATATCGTACTTATGAAAGCCTGAGGTTTCTATCAAATATTTATAGATCTTTAACAAGATCCTGAATTAAATGAATGATTATGAAATATGATATTGGACATATCATCATTTGGACCAGTTAGATTGTTAAAGCATTAATCACATAAGCATGTTGCATGCAAGACAAACTCACCTTTAGGAAATGGTCAAATTTCAATAACGATTCTTTTAACTGGTATTCTTTTCTTTCTAATTCTTCTCTTCGCTGCTGTAAACTTTCCATTTTCATTTGGAACTCCTGTGACAGGAAAAAAATAAAATTAACAATACAAAAAACAAGAAATATTTTGAGTGCATTAGCCATGATATGAAGTCAGTTGTTTAGTATGCAACATGTGAACTTATTTATATCCGTTGTAAACAATTTTAAAAGTTTACAAATTTAATGAATTTAAAATGTTTGGTGTAAGGCCAATCTGAATTGGTTATTTGGGACATCAAAATTGAAACAGAAAATTCAATTGGTAAATAGTTTTTATTATGGTTTTAGAATTGGTTTTGCTGGCCTAGCTTGGAAGATCCATGCAGTAATACTTTAATTTTTTAACAAAATTGAGTATTTGTTACCGAGTAAAAGGATTTCTTTTGAAAAATACTTCAGATATTTCTATTTCGTATGATGTTACATTTCATTTAAATAAACAGTAAGCATCGATCATAAATTCATGTAACAAACGGACACTTATTTATGTGTAAACTAAAACATACATTAATAATAATAATAATAATTTGAGCTTCTTATATACCACTTTATCACAACCTAGTTTGTAGGTCGTCTCAAAGCGGTTCACAAATTATTATCCATGGTTATAGGGCCTTTGCAACCGGCCTATATCTTTCTCAACTTCCTGTNTCCATGGTTATAGGGCCTTTGCAACCAGCCTATATCTTTCTCAACTTCCTGTGGAGCATACAGCCGGTGCTGCCATTTCGGCACTCACAGCTAGCATTCGACAATTCTAGCACTGCCCAACCACATACTCATTTACAGCTGAGTAGACTGGAACAAGTGGAGTAAAGTATTGTGCTTAAAGATACAACACAGTGCAGTGCCGTGACTCAAACCTGCAACCCTTCGGTCATGAGCCCGGCGTCCTACCACTAGCTAGACTACCGTGCCTCCAAAAGGAATCGCAGGAAACACGAATCATGATCCCAATAATAAATTACAGTATATATGATGCAAAATTTGCAAAACCCCAAGCTTTAGTCTACCAAAATATGTAGATGTATTTAAGGCTATAGTGAGCAGATGAATGCTATGTACAGTATAATTGGTCTAATATGTATAGACTCATGCATTCATCATATACTACTGGAACACTCTGCGCACATTCAAATGCTCAAAATATGTAGTAATAATCAATTGCAATCATACAGCTTTTGACTTCTCCTAAACCTATAAGTTACAGTAATAGTAGCTAAAAATAACAAATATGTTATTACTTTCAGGGAAAATCCCAGTGGGCCATTTTCAGTAATTTTTAGTCAATATCAAAAGAGCCATTCTATGTAAAAATTAAAAGAAAATTGGAACATGGATGGGTCAATTTCAGTTTTGAGGGGTCAATGGCCTCATGGCCCCCTCCAGGATTATAGATTTCTAAATTTGCAACATGTACATAATTTAGCATACCAAGGTTTATAGCCAAACGAAGGATCTAGTTTTCACGGACAACCAGAGGGCTGATTTTCCTTGGAATTTCTAAAAATAACGGCCCATTATTTGTATACAAAGTTTAAGTGTATGTTACTTTGTATACATTTGCTTAAATTATACTAATTATACATATGACACAGTAATAACCCTGTATGTACCTCTTTTTGTGCTGCAAGAGCTTGTTCCACTTCTGCCATTTCTCTCCTTTTCTCAAGGAGGCGAGTAGCAGGTGTGAGGTGGTCATCTTCTCTTTCCGGCATCTTTCTGCATAAAAAAATTGAGAACATCTGCATGTCACATTTTGTTTAAGTAAAATCAAATTAATGTTTGATATTTTTGTCAAAGGTTCAGATCTGAATGTATGCTTGAAGGGATACCTGAACCTGGTTGTAAACGTAGTGTTGTTTTCACGGGCGAAACTTGCCGAAAGCTTAAAAAAAGGTGGGAGGGATGTGACAGAACTGGACTGGTTGATTGACGGTAACCAAATGCATTTAGTAGATCAATTGGTAGCGTGTCCGTCTAGAGTTTGGAGGGTTCCAGGTTCAAATCCCTGTCTGGCTATGCATTTCTCTTCACTCCTGTTACAGTCATTATAGTCTGACAACATCCATCAAAGATTAAGTGACAACATACATCGTATATATTTTAACCTAAGGCTTCATACGTTGGTACTATTTACTTTCCAAATTCTATACATGTCAAAATCAATTTATCATTACTGCAGTACTGTACAGTTTAAGTTCATCAACTAAGCTACAGATTGTGTTTGACAAATCTATCAATGGCTAAATCTTAACGGTTTTTGTCAATACAAACTATGGTGTATTTTTAATGCATGCAGCATACAATTATTTTTTTACATACATGGATATATATATGTTAAAAAAAAAACTACTATAATATAATATAATAATAATGTAATATAATAGTACTGGACGCAGGCATATGCCTATATATCCAGATCAGGTGTATCGTCAGACTCTAAGCTGACACCCCGACAGTTAATAAGTTCATTATTATCAATTTCATGGTTATAATAGCATTCTGGTTTTCCCCAGTGCTTATCCAGTCGGGCTTCAAACGTTTTTAGTGTTGGTGATGTGATGACGTGGTTTGGAAGTGAGTTCCAATGGTTGACTACTCTTTCTTTAAAGGCATACTTTCTTAAGTTTAATTTAATTTAATTTAATTTACACCTTATTCTTTTATTCTTGCATTTTCTTCACAGGATTGTTTAATTGCATAAAACGCTATGGCATTTGTTACAATTGCAAAATTTTGGATGATAGTAAGTATTTCTTAGCCATTTTAAGGCTTACTAACCACAACTACAATAACATGATCTTGGTAAGTATGATCTTAGTGCTAGGGTTGGGGCGCGGGTGGAGGGTGGGTGGGGGTGCAGTCATACTTCTTCATCTTCATCTTATTGACTTCCTCAGTCGATACCGACAATTACGGAAGTAGGGTCGTTGTGCTATTGTGCGTTAATTACAGTGATAATTTTTTTGATTTTTTTGTTATTTGCTATAGGATAAAAACAGGTTAAAAACAGTGAGTGAGTGCTAGTTATGTTGTAGGTTTTGTATATGTTCGATTATGTTGTATGTGGTGCATGTCCTGAATTCTGCTAGTGTATTTGATTGGATTATTGTTGTGGGTAGGAGGTTCCATTTTATTATGGTGTATGGAAAGAATGAGTGTCTGTTAATTACTCTGTATACATGTGTCTTTGGATGTAAAGATATGTCTGTAACGTAACGGTCGTGTCTGGTATCTATCAGGATGAGATTGCTAGTGTCTATTGCTACATGTTGGTGTATTGTTTTGTAGAGAAGAATAATGTGTGTTCTTGTTCTGTGTGTGTGTAGTGTTGGCCATTGCAAGTTGTGTATCATATCTGTGACTGCGCGCACTTGTGTTATGGTATTTGTTTACAACATATCAAGCTGCTCTTCGTTGTACTTTTTCTAATTTGCATATATATATGGGTCCCAAACTGAAGAGCAGTATTCGAGTTTTGGTCTTACAATGACCTGTATGCATGTTCTTTTATGTGTTGTGAATACAGTATGTGTCTACTGTTGCTGAGCACTGTCTGTCACTTTGAAGTCAATCAAATGACAGCATATAAGAAAGAATAACTTGCAACAGCGAACCATTGAGTAGGGGCTGAGAGGGACGGAATGTCAAGTCGTTGCATCAACCTTTACTTCTACTGTACTCATTGACACTGTTTGTTGGAGCATGCCATTTTTTTATCCATCATTATCAAACATTATTAAGGAAAACTGTACTCACACGAGGAGTTTATCCTCGAAAGTTGTCCGGAAATATTCTCCAAGATTGACATTCATCTTGGATGGTTCCCTTAGGGTGCACACAACATTAAATGATATCGATATAAATCTCCTTCCTTTTCCCCTTTCGTTTCCTGTCAAACCAAACCCGCCATTTGTAAACTACGACGATGTTGCTAGGGGACGGCAGCAAATTGTTTCAGCAGAATAGCTAATAAAACATTAAGATAAATAATAAGACTTTATATCACATATTCAATTCAGGGATTATATATGACGAATTCATATAAACCAATTATAATTTAATGTAATAAAATATAGATTTTTTACGTATTTTGACCTTGACTGCTTCCGGTATGAAATTGAGGCTCTAGCAACATGGAGTTGGCGAAGATGGCAGGAACAGTGGCCAAGCAGTTATTTTCTCGGAAATCGGTATTGTCATGTCGTGTGCTGAATTTAGGTCAAGCACATCACTCCAGGTAAATTAAAAAACATACTGAGTTGTTTAAAAAATGGGTGCTAAAGCGTTAATAACGGTGTTTGTTTGTTTTTATCTCCCGGCTTGCAGACGACGTTAGAGTTCGGACCGCTCTGTACTTTCGTTTTTCAAGGCCAGTCAATGTCAATCATCAAGCGTTTCATGTGGTAGTAAATACTGAAGGTTATATTGCCATATACAAACTTGTAAAAACGTACAGCACACCTTTCGATGTGTGAGAGCTAAAATTAGCCGTTGTCAATTGAATTCGTTCGGTCATGATGATGAACTCCGTTTTGGTGATGACCTCGATGAGTACGCTTTTGTTTACTTGCCGTCTGTCAACAGAGACGTACGCGTGTATTTAGAGATACTGGGAACACGTGCAGGTGAACGCTTGCTGGCGTTTTACCTTGGAAGTATATAAGCTGGATGAATGGTTAATAAATAATAGTAGGCAAACTTAACAGTTAAAAGATTGTATCAGTTTATAAACATGTGCATCAGTGTTTGAGTCTCTGTTATGGTAAAGTAATAAATTGTTTTGTTTATTTCAACTTGACACTGAACTTTTTCTACACTATCAACTTAAGTCAACATTTCTTCACTCCCTAAAAGATATTATCCTTCATTAAATGTCACTTCATAGCTGTCACGGTGCAATGTAGAAATTGAAGATTTCTTATTAAATTACGTTGAGGATTAATGATTAATTCATGGTGTTTAGTTGTCTGTTTGCAAAATATATGAACAGATGGTACAAAATTACTTTTAAAAACAAATGTCCCGTCATTAGATTCCATGGCCCAGGCTCATTCTTTTTTCAACCCCTGGATGCAGTTGCTACCGTTTCAAACTTGTTTTTATAGTTGTTATCAACAGCAAGATTTTGAAAAATTCTTCTTGCACAACATTTATTTTATAGTAAATAACCAACATTTTTGCTAGCCCAGAAATAAAATCTAGTCGCATGGCATGGGGTTAGCCCAGTAATGGAATTGTACACACCCGTGGCAAACATTTCCTGTTTGATAACTCTTAAAGATATGTATGGGAATAATGCAAACGGTATGAAAAATTATTTCCAACACTGGAACTTACTTTGATAATTTAAGCTATTACATATTTCAAATTCAAGTTTCAAATTTCTCCAATTCATTATATTTTAATTAATTAATTTCCTTTACCAAAAACTTATCTAAAACACCTACAGTATATGTTCACCCTACCATTTTTCTTCGATAGAGGATGAAAGGCTGCTTACATACCTCACTGATCTGCTAAGTTAATCTTCTGATTTTACGATAAAATAGGAGGCACAGTACCATTGTCTAGTGGTAGGACACCAGGCTCATGACCGAAGGGTTGCGGGTTCGAGTCGCGGCATGGCACTGTGCTGTATCTTTGAGCAAGATACTTTACTCCGCTTATTCCAGTCCACTCGGCAGTAAATGAGTACGTGGTTGGGCAGTGCTAGAACTGTTGAATGCTAGCTGTGAGCGCCGAAATGCCAGCACTGGCTGTATGCTGCCCAGGGAGTTGAGAAAGATATTTGCTGGTTGCTAAGGCCCTATAACCACGGATAATAATTTGTGAACCGCTTTGACACGACCTTCGAACTAGGTTGTGATAAATACCTTTTATTCCATAGTGCCTTGCTTGGCATCACCTCACTTTTGGCTTTAATGTTGAGCATTCGCCCAAGTGAGAAAGGCAATTGGTTCTGTCCCAAGGCCGGGACATACCAAAGTCATTAAAAATGGTAGTTGTTATTCCTTGCTTAATGTTCAGCATTTAGGGGAATGGCAACAACAGGTTCACCCGTTGTCAGTATAATGTGACCAGGCCGAATGCTGTGCTGTGTGCCTTCGGCATGGCAATTCAGTGAGATATCACTATAAAGTCGGCATCAGATCCGCGCTATCACAAGGAGGCAAGCACGCCAACATATCCTGTCTCCTGCATACACACACGCAAGCAAGTTTAAACCAAACCAATCAACAAAAAACACAAAAAAAACACACAAAAAAAAATTCAAAAATGTTGTCTCTTTGTTTTTTGTTTTAGATGCCTGAGTACCTCACACACAAGGCAGAGTGAGTCAAGCTCAGACTCCAACTCTAAAGGATGGCTAAAAAACATCCTCTCCGTGAGAACACTGCCTGCCAGCAAGGAGTCTCACTCCAGTCTCCTCTCCAACAAAGAGACTGTCTACGAAATGCAGTGTAAGTTTGTGAAAAAAACAGGGCTGTCGGCTCCCCAAGGTACTCAATGTAAAACTTTCAGCGTTTTTTACAACATACACAGTCAAACTTTGATGTTTTGAACTTTGCAGGATGATCAGGAAAAATTCAAAACATAAATGGTAAACTACAAACGATCTTTGAGATCCTGTAGATCCTGTAGATACTGCATAAGACTGAATGTGATCGTTAAGTGATGGAACAAAAGGAAAAAAATACATTTGAAATCTATAAACATTGGGTTTAATGAAATAAGAAAAATATGTTTCATCTTTCAAGTATTTATACACTATAGTATAGTTTGCATGTATAGGGGTTAGAGGTGTTACAATACGCCAAGAGTGTATCACGATATATTGCAATACAGAATGAATATATTGCGATACGTATATATCGATATATTGTCATAGAAAGGATGTGCTCAATTTTATAACAAGTTGTTGTCAGAATGTTATCAAACTTAATCATATATAATATGGATTATATAGATTTAATTTTTTTGTCAAACCAACCATCGATTATAAAATTTGAACTGCGTTAGAATTTGTAGTAATTTGCAAAGTTAAAATACCAAGCAGATACATAAAAAATAAACTTTTGAAAAATATTTCGATACAGCAATACTTCATCTCTGTATTGTGGTACGATACGATATACCTGTGTATTGCCACATACCTGTTTTCCGATATATTGTGACAGCCCTAGTTATAATGACCCCAGGACATAACTTTATTTTCTTAACTGTTTTATTTCAATTTATTTGATGTAATTTGAAATGTTTTCCTGATAGAACCTTAATTGTAGTTCGAAACAGCAAGACATTCGACTCATCAAAGTTTTATTCATAAATGGAATATATCAGTAGTGTTGTATAAGAGGAAAAAATCCAGATTTTGACGTAAGTTGGACGCATCGAGAAATTAGAATCTTTACAGTTTGATTTGTATTCAAGTTTGACTTAACTTATTTTCAGCATTAGAAAACAATTTTTTGCAAGATCGTATTGTAAGAAATTAAATTGATCAGACAATCTCCTAGTTGAATTTGTTGAACTTAAAATTAAGTATTCACGAATTATTTGTCACTCCTCCAGAATTTTTGCAAAAATATGAAATATCTCAAAAACTGCAGCACAACATAACTTTTCAACTGTACTGCAAGATTTGCACATGAAAGGTGTTTGCACTCTGGCCTTTTCGAAATGAATTTTCCAATTTATGTTACATTTTTTTCGCTTATACCTAACCGTGTATATAATGTAAATATTTTCCGTTGGCTGGATTTGACTAACTAGTATCATTCAAAAGTTAAAAAAGCAAAGGCAAGCATTGTAATTTTCACTGTTAATGATCTCGGTACCACTACCTTAAACTGTAACTATAATGCTTTGAAAAAAGAAATTCTTGCATAACTATAGTTATCTGGAAAGAAAACCATACTTTGCAGGACTTTTATGAAGAAGAAATGATGAAATAAACTAAATAAAATCACCAAAAGTGTTCAGAATGAAAATAATTCTGCAGGGCTAAACAGTACTTGAACCCATGGTCCGTCTGTACTGCAATTATATCCAAAGCGGAATTAAGGGGAGGTTATTTTTATTTACGATAGAGCACTAAGCAGTGAGACAGGGATCCTGAACCCTTTCCCCACTGCAGACCATAATGGACTCATCCATATCAATGCATGGTAGAATCTACTAAAGTTACATAGGGGTGAAAGGGTTAAATTCCTGTTTAGTTTGTGGGTTGTTTTTCTACCAGCGAAGTCAAGTTACCAGTTTATTATTCTGCTTCGTTATCCATTGTTGTGTTTAATTTACAAATAATCTTACTTTAATTCCAGTCCATGCTGTCAAGCCGGAGAATATGGAGGAATATCTCAAACAGTTGTAAGTTCCGGTTTGGTTTATGGCTGTTAATAGATGTAAAATTTGTCATAAATGATGATAGCCAGCTCAGGATTTCAAGCTTTTCTTTCAGATTCCACAGTATCTTACATCTTGTACATTATGTACTGGCAATGAGTAGTTAAAGATTCCAACTGACATACGATCAAAGATTTGTGTTGACCACCTCTATATAGTGACCACTGTCTGAATGGTTGTAACTGAAAATTGGGATATTTTTGCTGTGGTTATAGTTTTGCGTATTTGCATGCGCAAGATTCAAATTTGCAAAAATTACATGCATACAAATTTAACAACTGTAAAAAAATAACCCTCTAATTACCTTTCACTTTGCGTCAGAGTACCAGACTACCTGAATGGTGTGTACAGAAGCTGGCAATTAAAGTCTGATAGCCTGTGGCGATAATATAGAAGGTTTTATTGCTGTAGTGTAGGGTTGATAATATAGTGTTTACATGTAAAAATGGGCGAAGCCTGCAGATCACTTGAAATAAAGAAGTTTCTATTAGATGGGGGAATATGATAATCATTTACCAGGTAGTCAGCACTATAACATCTAAACATGACATAAAAATTATGGAAGTCATATTTAATTTTTGCACATAAATGATAAAATAAACAAGTAAAAAAAGGTACAGCTATATTTTCTAGCTTATTAGTTGTCAAGTTAAAAAACATGAAGAGTACAACACTTCAAAATGAGATAAAACGTAAGCTTTATTTTTATTTCAGTGAATCCTTTCAACAGTTGATGCATGACAAAGGCACAGGTGCAAAACTTATAGGTAGCTTCACGGTGGAGATCGGCGACCAGGACGAAGCAGGTAGGTTTTGTGTGATTCATGTTGCCAGTCACCAGTAAGACGAGTAGAGAACGTGTTTCATTCTCTAAGGCATCCTCGATATTCCAGGGGTTATGCTCACAAGTGTACGCTCTCTGCACCCCTGGAATATATCAGAGCAAAATTGAAGGCACAAAGATAGCTGTTTGATTGGTCTCGGGTAAAAAAAACCTGACCAATCGCTAGGCTGATACCTGTCCTTTGAGGATTACAGAGGAGCGACACCCGACTTCAAAGCCAGTAATTTTTTACCGTCACGCGAACGTGAAATTGTTTTGATGTACATCAAATGATCGAACTAGACTTTTTGTCTCATCAACAACGTGGCGCACACTGAGCCTTCGATTTTGCTTTGACATATACCAGAGTTGCAGGGAGCGTACATGAGCGTAACCCCTGGAGTATCGAGGATGTCTTTAAGGGTGTTGGCAATCTTTCGTACTGCTTTGATAACAAATTGATTTTTATGATGATTAAACAAATTATCATCAACAGCAGTGTTCTGTGTGTATAAAAATTCACCATTGCTAGAGCAAGATTGAAATCTTGGAATCTGATCATTATACTGTTACTCTAACTGACTAAATAAGGAGTGGGGTTCCAATCACAACACGACTCGTGCCTCACTAGTTTGATTGGATATTTATTATGACAGACTAGTTTTGACTCTTCAGAGGTTCGGATGACTCACTGAAGAGTCTAAACTAGTCGGCCATAATAAACGTCCACTCAAACTGGTGACGCCCCTAAGCTTTGTTGTGATTGGAACGTGGAACCCCTCTCCTTATGTTGCCATATCCTATACCCATCACCCTGCATACCAATTGGTATCCGCACTCAGAGTGAAGCACCCCACTGATTTTACCCATCTATAACTCACATGACGTTGGCTCTACTTCTTCCATTTAACCCACTGATTTTACCCATCTATAACTCACACGACATTGGCTCTCCTATTTCCATTTTACCCACTGATTTTACCCATCTATAACTCACACGGCATTGGCTCTACTATTTCCATTTAACCCACTGATATTACCCATCTATATCTCACACGATGTTGGATCTCCTATTTCCATTTAACCCACTGATTTTACTCGTCTATAACTCTCACGACGTTGGCTCTACTAATTCCATTTAACCCACTGATTTTACCCATCTGTAACTCACACGACGTTGACTCTACTATTTCCATTTAACCCACTGATTTTACCCAACTAGAACTCACACAACGTTGGCTCTACTATTTCCATTTAACCCACTGATTTTACCCATCTATAACTCACACGGCATTGGCTCTACTATTTCCATTTAACCCACTGATATTACCCATCTATATCTCACACGATGTTGGATCTCCTATTTCCATTTAACCCACTGATTTTACCCAACTATAACTCACACAACGTTGGCTCTACTATTTCCATTTAACCCACTGATATTACCCATCTGTAACTCACACGACGTTGGCTCTACTATTTCCATTTAACCCACTGATATTACCCATCTATATCTCACACGATGTTGGCTCTCCTATTTCCATTTAACCCACTGATTTTACCCGTCTATATCTCACTCGACGTTGGCTCTACTATTTCCATTTAACCCACTGATATTACCCATCTATAACTCACACGACGTTGGCTCTACTATTTCCATTTAACCCACTGATATTTCCCATCTATAACTCACACGACGTTGGCTCTATTATTTCCATTTAACCCACTGATTTTACCCATCTATAACTCACTTGACGTTGGCTCTACTATTTCCATTTAACCGACTGATTTTACCCATCTATAACTCACGCGACGTTGGCTCTACTATTTCCATTTAACCCACAGATATTACCCATCTATATCTCACACGATGTTCGCTCTCCTATTTCCATTTAACCCACTGATTTTGCCCATCTATAACTCACATGACGTTGGCTCTACTTCTTCCATTTAACCCACTGATTTTACCCATCTATAACTCACATGACGTTGGCTCTACTATTTCCATTTAACCGACTGATTTTACCTATCTATAACTCTCACGACGTTGACTCTACTATTTCCATTTAACCCACTGATTTTACCCATATGTAACTCACACGACGTTTGCTCTCCTATTTCCATTTAACCCACTGATTTTACCCATATCTAACTCACACGACGTTGGCTCTCCTATTTCCACTTAACCCACTGATTTTACCCATATGTAACTCCCACGACGTTGGCTCTCCTATTTCCATTTAATCCACTGATTTTACCCATATGTAACTCACACGACGTCGGCTCTCCTATTTCCATTTAACCCACTGATTTTACCCATATGTAACCCACACGACGTTGGCTCTCCTATTTCCATTTAACCCACCGATATTACCCATCTGTAACTCACACGACGTTGGCTCTCCTATTTCCATTTAACCCTCTGATATTACCCATCTATAACTCACTCGACGTTGGCTCTACTATTTCCATTTAACCCGCTGATTTTACCCATCTATAACTCACACGACATTGGCTCTACTATTTCCATTTAACCCACTGATTTTACCCAACTATAACTCACATGACGTTGGCTCTCCTATTTCCATTTAACCCTCTGATTTTACCCATCTATAACTCACACGACGTTGCCTCTCCTATTTCCATTTAGCCCACTGATTTTACTCGTCTATAACTCACACAACGTTGGCTCTCCTATTTCCATTTAACCCACTGATATTACCCATCTATAACTCACACGACGTTGGCTCTCCTATTTCCATTTAACCCTCTGATTTTACCCATCTATAACTCACACGATGTTGGCTCTCCTATTTCCATTTAACCCACTAATTTTACCCATCTATAACTCACACGATGTTGGCTCTCCTATTTCCATTTAACCCACTGATTTTACCCATCTATAACTCACACGACGTTGGCTATCCTATTTCCATTTCCATTTCCATTTCCAGTTCTAGCCTGATTCACTTTTGCTGCAATTTAATTCAAAATGAAATTAAGGGGAGATTACTGTTTAAAATAGGAAAAACTACTGTGGGATTCACTAATGTTTGGCCTGCAGTGTAATCCTTTAGTTCTGTTACAAGTACACGAACGGTAAGAGGCATGACAAACTCATTTTAACCTTTTCACCTCCATGCAACTTAAGTAAACTCTATCATACATTGATCTGGATGAGTCCATAATGGTCTACAGTGGTGAAAAGGATCATGCTTGCCCACTGATACTGTGTTTGGTGAACTTAGAGAATAAGTTCTACTGGTACATTGAGAAATGTACTAAATTTTACAAATGAATACATGCATATTAAAGATGATTTCATACATTCTGTATTTCAAGATATATGTCAAGATGTTGTTATCTGGCTGCCACGAAGAAGTGGAAGCGTGACTATAAGGTGTTGCTTTTCTGACGACAGCGTCAATATTAAGTTTTGCATTGAACTTAGTTTCACTGAAAGTATAAGTGCTAGACCAACCAAACTTGGACCATAGATGCATCTTAGATAGGACATCTCAACCCATGCATGAAATGCTGGATGCAGCCTACATTTCATGGGCCATCGACTTTTTCAGCATCTCCATCAACATTAAGTTTTTGCATTGAAGTTAGTTTGTTTGATATGTGGATTGATGGTCAAAACGGAGCATAGGCGAGATATATCAATCCAAATGGCTTGTATTTGAATTTACATTACTTTTTACTTGCAGTCCATATTTGGCAGTATCCCGGAGGATATCCTGTCCTGAACAATGCAACAGAAATATACAGAAAAGACAAAGTAAGAAGTCATTTAATAATAATTGTTGTAAGTAAACAATGAAAAATCAATTTGAAAGAAAATTGAGGTCCCGGCTCGACCTGTTGCTACACAGATATGCAAAATCCGAATTCAATTAAAAGGTAACGTTTTCCCTACCAATTGAGCTACCTGGTCGCTGATAATCAACCTAAAAGTCTACTACCCCAGAGACACACAAGACCCTATGCCACCTTCTTTTGTTATACTTTGTTGGGCACCAAATGTACTGCTAGTAGGAGCTGAAAAATGTACGTCCAGACCGGGTTTGGACCCAGGACACCCTCCAAGGAATTTGTATGTTGTATTTTATAGCTTACGGAAGAAGGCATATAAAAACATGATAAATGGCAGAGTTTAAGTATGAAATAAATGTGAACCTATCAGGACATGATTAAAATTATATAAATAGATAAACCCAATAAGAAACAAACATTTTATGATATAGCCCTCACTGATAAGTCAAAGGGAGGTAACTGGTAACTTCAATTGCTTTATCTGGGGCCTGTTTGTTTATGCAGAACAACCAGTACGTCTGTTTTTAAATGAAACATTTTTGGGTATATATCCTGGCAGACCTGCCCATGAGTATATAGGCCTGGTAAAGCTTTGTCAAGGCTCGCCTGAAAGCAGCATCAGATTACTAGGTCAGACCTTAATTCATAAACGAACAACCCTGGTCTGGCCGGTTCAACCGTCTGGATCGCGATAAATTATGCTGTATTACCCAGCTCTTTTTAATGTGGTATCACATGTCTTTATTGTGGTTGCTAGATTGTCATTAAGGATATGTTATTAAGCTTAAGCATTGGGATTTATTTCAGCACAATTTTATTATTCTCATGTCTTATTATATTTGTTTTGTATCTTGAAGGATTTCATTGATTATCGTCTCAGACGAAACAAAATGCTGAGGTCAAGGAAAAACCAAATCCTGCTGCCTTTCAGCTTCTGGCCAGAGCCAACAGCACGAGGAGGCAGTAATATATACGAGATGAGAAGCTATACGTTAAAGGTAGGCATATTACAGGGACAAAGCTTTACGCTAAAGATATGCATATACTGGGTCAATTCTAGATGGGTTGCATCCATGATACGCCAGGGCTAATGCTCACTTTTGCTTTCTGCACTCCTAGAATATGTCATAGCAAAATTGAAGGCACAAAGACAGCTGTTTGATTGGTCTTGGGTAAAAAAAACTGACCAATCGCGAGGTTGCTACCTGTCCTTTAAAGATTAATTGCAAAGGAGAGATTCCTGATTGTTACAAATGTTACTAATGTCTATTACGCAATTGAGAGATTTGTTTGATGTACATCAAAGGATCAAACTAGTTTTGTCACATCAACAAGGTGGCGCACACTGGTTTCGATTTTGCTATGACATGATATTCCAAGGGTGCATCTCGAGCGTGAAAGTGGGTGTAACCCCTGGAGTATCGAGCATGGAGGGGTTGGAATACTAGGGTCAAGAATTCATAAACTGCAAGGATATTGCACGTATTCTTTGGAGTGTCAGTTATATGTATATATCAGGGAAATCCTCAACTCACCTGCAAAACTTTTAGGCCTGTATTTAGCAAAATGTTAGAAATGGGTGCGTATTGAAAATATTGTTTTTCAGAATAATACTTTTTACTAGTTTCGATAATACTTTTTACTAGTTTCAATAAATCTTTAAAATTGCCTTTTTATGCATATAGCATGTTTTGATAATGTTTCCAAATTTCAAGAATTTAAAAGCAATAAGATATAATTGAAATATAAAAAATCAATAAAATATTTTGAGAAGGTGATTTACTGTGAGTTGGTCTGGCTTAGACGAACAATCAGTAGGCTATTTTAAACCTAACACAGATACGATGCATGTATGTAAATGCTTGTATTTTTGTACCTGTTATCAAAATAATTGAGTTTGAAAAAAAAAAAAATATATATACACATGTATGCTTGAAACTTGATGTAACTGAATTTCAGAATTGCTTAATAATCTGAAATATTTACATCTGATGTCATTTGCTTTCTTTAACAGCCTGGTACTATGATTGAATGGGGTAACAACTGGTAAGTATACACATATACCGTCATCAGAGATATGTTAAACATTGGGAGATAGTGTTTGTTATAAAATTGATTTTGGCCCCAATAGGAGAAGAATACCAGGCTCAATAAAGACTCCAACTCTTTTGATCTCTCAATACAAAACTGTAAAATGAACTCCAAAAATCTTCTGTTACTTTGAAAAATATGTTCCTGATATACTGTTGAGATTGGTAACGTTGTAGCTACATGTACTCCTACCTTACTAAAATGCAGAAGTTAGGACTTTGAGACTTGCTTCCCAGTTATTTATAAAAAAAAATGATAAGTCTAAAAACAATTCTATCAGTGTGAGTGAAACTGTCAGTTCAAGTACCTTACCAAATTATTTTGTATAAGATACAGTCTAATATAAGCCACCTTATTTTTGTTTATTCTTATTTCTGTGACAAATGAAGTATACAGACGACCTTGAATCAATTACCTGATTACAATTTTGTCAAATGTCAATCTAGTTACTGTTTGCAGTTTGTGTGCTGATTATTATAATGCAATGATAACTTCAATAATGAACATGAATATTTTCCCTTATTTAACTTTTTATATATATAACGTTTTCTTTCTAATAAGGACCATGATTGCTGTATTGATTCATGTAAACAAGAAATTTGCTAATGATGTATAATTTTATATTCCATTTTGTAACTTATTTCTTTGATATAAATAAGGTAAAAATCTGTTTTAAATATTTCGTGTAAGCTGTTTTGTGTTCATTGAATTATTTCAAATTGATTTTAAATTGTTTCGGCTTTATGCTTTGGCTTGCATTTATACTTTTCTTTTGACAATTTTTATTAACTCAAAATAATTGGATTTTTATGGGGGAAGAGTTTTCTCCCTTGGGCTTGAGTGTTAGCCTCAATCTGCTAGGGGACTTGACGATACTCTTTAAACCTTTCACCACTGTAGACCATAATGGACTCATCCAGATCAATGCAGGGTAGAGTCTACTAAAGTTACATAGGGGTGAAAGCGTTAACTGTACCATATGCCCAAAGCTTTGCATATCATAGCAATTTCTTTCTCCAAGCATAATTTTAGTGACTTGATCTATTTTTTGAGGTTGGAAATATTAGTTGGAAATGTTTCAAAACATTTCTTTTAAAAATATTAGTTGGAAATGTTTCAAAACATTTCTTTTAAATCAGTCATAACATTTAATTTTAAATTATTGTAAACGAAAAATACTTTACAGGGAAACATGTTTTGCCTTAAAATGCAACTTCATTTATGTATGCGGTACACTTTGTATCAGTGAATGTATCATTTCAGCTTAGCACTTTATTATAATACGTCAGTTATCATCTCGATATTGCACTACTGGCAATTGTACCCATTAATTGCCCATTAAAAACCCAATAGTTTTATAACTATTAATAATGTACCCATTAATGAGTGCAAATTAATGGTCAAATTCCATTATTTTTAATTCATAATTATCAATGGCCATGATAAAATGATTGTATGATAATAGCATACAATATCTAGTTTAATGGCCATTATGATAAAAACCCTGTAATGGCTATTAATTAGCATTCTTTTTTTTCTCAATAATGGGCATTACATACCTGCAGTAATGGGCATTAATAACAAAATAATGGGCCTTATTAACAATAAAAACAAAATATAATGGACATTAAAATAATAATGGTGACATAGTAAGATAGAATAATGGTTATTTAATGGGAATTTGATATATTAGTGGATGATATATAAATGCCCATTAATCAAAACACTCCATTTTCTTCCAAAAAAACGAAACAAAAAATAATGGCAAAACGTAATGATTTTTATTATTAATTACATTTTAATGGGGATTTAATGCAAGTTTAATGGGCACCTATGCCAGTAGTGTTACTAGATCAATAATATGACTATTTGAAATGAATAGCTTTTCAGCTATGATTTGCTTAAAGCTAGGTATTGAACAGTCCAAGTGTTCAAACTCTTTCTGTTGTTGAAGAAAGCTATATGGGTTTAACTCATGACTTTTCTTATAGGTTTGCTTACAGGGGTGTTCAATTTCACTTTTCTGGAATCGCCAACTTATTAATTCAATGTTGGGGCTGATAACAAATTTCAATATATATGCAGGGTGTTGCACAGGCCTTGGAAAGCCTCCTAACAGTCTTAGATTTAGTTTATCATGATCTGTATGAACCCTAGGGCCTGTTGTGATTGAATTATTGTTTCAGCTAGTGGTTTTTTTAGCAAGATACTTTGCTCCTCTTGTTCCAGTCTACTCAGCTGTAAATGAGTACGTGGTTGGGCAGTGCTAGAATTATTGAATGCTAGCTGTGAGCGCCGAAATGGCAGCACCGGCTGTATGCTCCCCAGGGAGTTGAGAAAGATATTGGCTGGTTGCAAAGGCCCTATTACCACGGACAATAGTTTGTGAACCGCTTTGAGACAACCTACGAACTAGGTTGTGATCAAGCGGTATATAAGAACCTCGAATTATCATTATAATTATTATTATTATTAATTTTGGGAAATGTCTCTGCAGCCTCATTCTCTGAATAAGGAATGGAATACCCCTGACCTGTGTCCAGTGTGGCAATAGATTAACAAACGAAATATGCAGGACAATGCTTATTACGGTGTCACAAACATGCATTTGGGGCAATCTCATTTTTGAACACCCAAGTTTATACTTTGAACACAAATGCTTATTAAAGTCTAAAACAGGTTTTTTTCTGATAAGGAATTTGATAAAAACAACACTGTATGGTTGTGATGTGCTTACAACAAGCTATTTAGGCTCACTGGTCGTTTTTCTGTATCATTTTCAAGAATGCCGCAATATATATTCATTGCTGTACGTTGTGTTAACAACATTTGTTACATTACTGTTTTATGCCAATTTGCATCTCCGTTCCAAACGAGTCTCAGTACTAGAAACCGGTCAAAACTGTCATTAATAATAATTATTATTCTGTGAATTTAACTGACGTCGAATATAAAGGAATTCATGTTTCTACAGGCATGTAATTCGAAATTCATAAAATTGAAAACATGACCATGAAAATAATTCCTGTATAATTCACTATATAAGGAACATGAACATGAACATGAAAACAAGTCCACTTCTGTTCTGATGTATGAGATTTGAAAAAGTATTTGTCGTTTCATTTCTTTAGTCTATGAAATTCTACAAAGTATAAACAGAGATTTATCAAATCACGGTGTTAACTAGATAACCACGTGATATAGAATAATTACAGTTATGTGAATGTTTGAAGGGCTCGTGGTATAAAATCACGAACAGACGAACCGGTGTGTGGCCTTTTTTCACAAATGGGGGAACTGAATACCGTTCAGCACATATGGGGTAAGTTTGGATGGAGTTACCTCTCTGCCTTAGCACAGCGTTGATAGCTACTCTTTCAGTCTGCAGTCCTTGCCTGAACACTGTGCTACGGTCAGCCTAGCTAACACTACCAATTAACGGACTGTATACACCACTTTAGCGTCCTGTCCCACCATCTGCAATTAACTGCATACATTCAGCGATTTTTTTTCTTTTAAGTCTTTTGGGATAGCTTTGTAATTTTTGCATCATATTTCTCACATCGGAAATTTCGAAAGAAGATTGATATCATTTCCCAAAGAAGAAAAAAAATAGCTGAAATTGTGCCCAAAGTTCTATAAGTTGTTGATTTTTCCTTACTGTTCATGAAATTTTGAACGCAAGTCGTGAGTTATTTCTGAACGTTTTTTCATTTTTCAATCCACAACATACAACTTAAAACTTTGGCCCTTTCGAAAAATTGATGGTTTTCTGCTTTTCTCTGCCATTTATTTGAGATTGTATGCCTAATATGAATCATTGTCAAATTAGTTCAAGTGGGAGAAATCCTCGACAACTGTAAAGTTTGTACATATTTAAAAATTTTGTATAACCTACAGGTACAAAAAGAGGCAGAACAAAACGTTTTCTTTTCTTAAATTTCTGGGGGGTTTTATCAATAAAAATGTGTTCAACCCACTGTACTGTCTGTCAGAGTAAAAAGCAGAAATACATCAGTTATGTGTCTGGCCTAAAATCCTTTATAATACTGCCGAGTGGTTTTGGGTTCTTTGCTGTTCTTCCCGCTATTACTACTAAAACCTACTGTATACCGATATTTTTCGCTGCATTTGAACTTTCGCCTTATTTTCTGTCCCGTGATAAAGGGTATTGTTTTCATTATAGCAAATATAAGGAAACGGCACAATAAACGTAATAAATACATGTGAAAGGCAAAATTACTTGGCAAAATCATATTTCATTGGCGAAGGGCGAAAGTTTAATTGGGCGAAAATTTCCCAGTATACAGTTTTATGCCATATGAAACATATAGGGCATGAACGAACCCCGCACAAACTACTAACTTATGTTTATTAGACTTGCTTTTCAGATCCTGGTGTGAGGGAGCTAGCTACCTAGTACATTGTATATGTAGTGTGTATATTGTGAGTAGCTACTTAAGGTGTTGTCTGTGTATGTTTTATCAAGGGCTCGCGGAATAGAGAATCGCCGATCAAACAATGAAGCGGTAGCAGGGTTATTCACGCATTTGGGCACGCAATATGTGGTACATCATTTATGGGGTATGTGGTCTTCATCTCGTCAATGCTTGAAGGATGTGATGTATTGACAGTAAAATGTTTTCATGTGATACGGTCAGACCTTGTTTATCTGACGGCTGTTAGTACGGAAAATTTAAAATTAGACTTTTTGTTTTATACCAGACTTCCAATTGGAATTCAACGAAAGAGATTTAATTGTTAACATGAAATCCTGTGTTCCGGATTCGAATCAGACAAATCAAGATTGGTTTCATTTCTTTTCGTGAAAAACTGTTCTAAATGTAGAGTTTGTATATGCCGTTGTCAAAGTGGTAAGCCATGTAATCAGGGACATGGTTCATCGACCACACTAGCTATCTCCACAACAACCCCTGTCATGGAAATGGAACATGTACTATAATTACTTTTGTTTAACCAACGTAGATGTGAAGTTGAGGTACGTTGATTTATTAAGTTTAAATATTTCAATAAATATCCAAAAACATGTTTATCAAGATAAATAATTCTTTTGAAAACAAACTCTTTAGACAGTTAGTAAATCATGTATTTTGCACAAAAGATATGTTGATAAATAATGTAAATAATTCTTTTGAAAACAAACTCTTTAGACAGTTAGTAAATCATGTATTTTGCAGAAAAGATATGTTGATAAAAAAATCTTTTGAAAACAAACTCTTTAGACAGTTAGTAAATCATGTATTTTGCACAAGTATGAATATTTGATTATTTCATGTACCCCCCTTAAAATGTTTATTTTTCTGTTTAAATCATTGTATGTTTCAGCAATAGTTTCGAAATTCTTTGGATATAGATTAAATTGATATATGCTACCTTACAAACTAGAGCGTTGGTAAGGAGACATTTTCCTTTAATAGTGACTAATGCTTCATTATTCCAGAATTAAATTGACTTTGCAAGTTTTTGGTTCGTAGTATGAGGTCAGCCCCATTGCTGATACATGTATATTCCAATGTTTGATGGGACCAGGTGTTCCGGAAGGGCAAGTGCCTTCTGTTTCATCCAGGACATCCATCTTGTAAATCTAGGTCAAATCAAATGTTGTCACTTCTTAAAAGCGACAACAGTAATTCCTAGAAATATTGCATTTTTACAGTCTAACACTTAGTTTGCATGAAGTTTGTTAAAGGATGATCGGTTAGATATTGTAAAAATAAATTAAAAATGCATGCTTTAAAGCAAGACTATCATTGTTTTGGTATAATACCTGGTAATTTTAATAGTGTATAGGCTTCCCACTTAGGCATCTGTCAAGTTAAGTTGAAGATTAATCCCTTCTCCCCACTTCTAGGTATGTCATGTTGACCTTCCCACACCCCCTACTTGCCCCCTTTTGAACCAAGGGTTTATTTCCCAAAATACACTGACAAATCTGTCTCTGGCTCGTGTAATGCAATGTAGTCAGTGATAAGATATCTCAAGATACAGTGTACTATTGGTTATCCTTTAAATCTTTAAAACTTTCTTTGCTAATTATTTCACACCAAAAAAGTTGTATTTACCTTTTTCTCGAACAAAATATAAATATCTGCTTACGTTACCTTTTATCCATTCTTGGCTAATTCTTAAGTTTTATTAACTTCGTTTTGTTTTGTGTCCTTTTTTGACAATCTCTTTTTTCCTCGCCTTTGGTGGATAAATTTGCCCGACTCCTGACTACATTTTTCAACCAATTTTCTTGAAACCTTACATAGGTATTCCTCAAGTCAGCCACTGGAGCCCAATCAAAAGTCGAGGTTATACCTTTAAGGCCAGTGTCACAACTACATACTCTTTACATGCTAATGGAAAATGTGTACATTTGGCATGTCGGGAGGTTCCTGAATAAAGTTTTCATCCATATCTCATAAAATGTTATCTTGATGTCAATACTGGACGCCAGCAGAAGGTCAAGGTATTGCGTTCAAGGACAGGTCCTCGGCTACAGAATATTTGCTTCGTCTGCAGGTTCATGACTAGGGTTTTCAACCAAATTTCCTGAAATTCTACATAGATATTTCTGACAACAGGATCAGGTGAATTTCAGGGTGATATGTCTAGTAGTTCCACGTCATTGTTGTGAAATCTTATATGTCCTGATACCATAGTTTGCGCTACCTGTTTGAACATACACGCATTTTTAATTTCCATCACTGTCGCATACATCTAAGTAGATGTATACATCACCACATCCACCTGGCGAGTGTATTATGTACTGTTAACAGTATACTGTTGTCTTCCCAGCATATTTATAATTGTTAAACTACCTTTAGCTAAATACTGTCTATTTAGCCGTAACAACAGGCTATCTTTAAAGGCTGTATTGAAACACTTATTAATCTTAGCCTAGAGGAAGCAGCCACATTATGGAAAATTCTCGCCACATTAAGAAAGGATATTTAAACTGACGTATTTTAGACAGTTTTAAGACTTTAAGCGCATATGTTAAGTTTTGGGTCCACCTTCGTATTAATGATGGCGTGAATAAAAAGATGAAAATTAACAAGTTGTATATGATTGTGTAGTTCTTATTAATCATATATCATTCATACGTTATTTCCGTTTGAACAGAAATTGATATTAAAAAATAATATATATAAAAATTTAATAAACTTCATAGAGCGCTATATGTATTGTGTAAGTTGTAGTTATTCATGTGTCTACTCCCATTGTGTGTGTATATATGGCAACATTGAAATGTTGGAAATCAGCGTTTTTCAGTTTACAGTAGATTAATCTTCGGTTCATGCGAACTAAGATTTCTTCCTTCAAATCTTATGGCATTATCATTGACATTTATCTATATCGCGATTTACTTGTTACAACCATGTCATATGTTATGAATTATATTGTAACAGCATTTAAGTGATATTTACTTCACAAAGGACACTAGACAGAAAGATGGCGGAACTCTTCATCATGTGATCGAGAGTTTTACATTTGTTTTTTATTATGACTACCTGTAGGTAAAAAAATAAATTAAAAAAAAAACTCATTTCATCAATGTAGTATTAAATGGAAACTCATTTGGAATCCGTACAGTGTAAACTTTCTGGTTACGGAAGGACTTTCAAGAGGATTTTGTAAATTATAAATGAAATATCATAAAGCGTAGAAATTATTTGTCTGCAAAATGAATACGTGGTGATTATATATCCTTATTTTAATTCTGACGAGGTTCAAAAATAAATCACCGAACCTTGGCAAGTTTGTCCCGTTAAGCAAGCCGTGATTTACGTCTGCTTATTCCTGGTGACTTGTTACGTGACAGAAAATAGGATTAAGTGCGGGTGTTTCGATTTTAGGTTACACTGATCTACAAACACGCAAGGAAACGAGGGAGCAAGCTTGGAGCAAACCTGGCTGGGATGAATGTGTTGCGTACACTGGTAAGTGTTTTAAGACTCTTAGAAGGATTTTAAGGGAAGAAATTACTTTCGATGTATTGAAAGTGGAAAAGGGTCATTACAATATTTTCCTAATTTCAGGATATGACAAAGAAATCTTGACCTGATGAATGTGTTACTGAATCAACTTGATATATTTCAAATGTTCTTCCCTACTTTATTTATTAACGATTATTGCTGAATTGATAAATTACGTCTTTAAATATAGGTGTGAAATGTAATGGTTTACGTCAATACACAAAAGCATTCGTTGAAATACGAGTATTGTTGGTATCTCCGAGGATTTGCCAAGAAAGGATAAGAACATTTGTAACAAACCATATAGTTCTCGAGTTTAACAGTTACCGAAAATGATTTTCTTTTCTTAAACTTCGATCGAAATCTGTTTGCAGAAAACAATGCAAAATGAGAAAATTCGCACCATTACCATGTTAACATTGTTTCTAATAAATAGTCTGTGTTCCTGTACATTTTTTGTTTGAATGATTCGACAAATTTCCTAAATACAGTAACCGTTTCATGAGAAATTTAAAAAAAAAACGCATTATCAGCATTCAAGCAGTAAATGACGTGAAATGTGATTAATGAATGTTGATGTCACAGTATGACAACTGACTATGTCAATGTAGGATATAACTAGACTTACCTCGGTGAAAACTTAAAACTTTCCTCTGCCGTCACATCAGATTCTGTAAATCATTTCGGAACCCATTACTGTTATAATAATAATAATATACAGCATTTATATAGCGCCCTATATAATTTGTAAAATTACTCTAAGGCGCTTTACAACAAATGGATAATAGTAATGGTTATAATTGTGAAAACAAACAACAAAGGCTTGCAATCACTTTCATACATTTAACGAGCAATGTGCACATAATTAAACAAATAAAAGGGTGGTATTTACATGACGTCTTTGCAAAGATTCTAAAATGCAGACGTGAAGAGGTGAGTTTTTATGTCCCTCTTGAACTTGGCCAGGGTATTTGACTTCCTAATAGCAGATGGTAAGCTATTCCACAATGTAGCCGAAACCCTCCCAAAGCATCTGTTTCCGTAGGTCACAGTACGATTATTTATAAGTGTATTTATCTTGGGTAATAACCCTTCATAGTCTTGTTTTCTTCATCATTGAAACAAGCTTTTTGTTTAAATTTCCAGTGCCTCTGATTCGTCACATGCAGTCGAGGATATTAATACCAACTCCGTTTTCACCCCTCCAGTAGTCACGTGACCGACGAATAATCCACGGAGAAAGACCATCATCAATCGATTACCATCAGACTGTAATATCCCGTAGTTGTACAACCGAGTGTTGTCTCTTTGTCTATAACCGAAAAATACTCCGTGGGAAAAGACAATTTACTGTGTGCAGTCTTTCGTGTCGTCTGTCTACGGTTAATGAAGAATACTCGATGTGAAGAGACATTAATTTTTTTATTTTTTTTGTAGACTTTGGACTTCGTGTAACGAGACGTTCAACTTTTGTTCAGAGATATTGGACTGTGCTTAAAAAGACATTCGACTTAATGTTAAGGGACGTTTGACTTTGTAAAGCGACATTAAAATTATGTACATTCGATTTCAAATAAGGATACTTTAGACAACGTGTAAAGACACATACACGAATCAAAGACACTGCTGATCATCCAGAAGTCTCCAATATCATGTTGTGATGAAGATTTTTGCTTTTATTTTGACACATTGATCATCAATCAATTCACGACATTACTTTTAACACCACAGAAAAAAAGTAAGAATAAGAATCGTACTATTAAGATTCATGTCTCTTATGAACGCCCGGGGAATAAAAGCATGATAAGGTTTTATTGGACTGCAAGGACACCCTAAACATGTTGTTTAAATCAGTTACGAAAGAAAATATGTCAACGATATTTTACCTACTGCAAGTCTTATCGATAAAATTACAGCATTTTTTTAAACGTTACATTGTACGTGTGTCCGTTCCTTCAAGTGACCGAATGCGAATTAACTTTTCATATTTCCTGAATATTAGATAGAAAGTTACATGAGTATGTATAAAACATTTTTACCGGATCGAGTGTCCCAGATGGAGTACATAACTATTCACTATTCATTTTTAAGTTCTTGGCCCTAATAATCAGGCATACGAGCTTATCTTTCTACCTTCGATGTTGGTCAGTGTTTCTTTACGGATGTCAGGGAGCTGGAGCAATCAACGACAGACAACACAATTGTCATTATAAATATTGTATGTTGTGTGAAGATATATTAACTTGGGTTGTTTTGCCACTAGAATTTGTTTAACGAGATATCATAACTGGACTAATAAAAAAGCTGGACTTTGTACCTCTCTATAGTGAAGATAAACCGTTACCTTGGCTGGTTACCATGGCAGGATTGGGTGAAGGCCAGAAGTTTTAGGTCACACTTATACTGAAATGACTAGAGGGGATGAAATGGTGCTTTTTTCGAAACTATGTACTAGATTTTTGTGTATGTGTCGCACATTGTACAAACTTAATTCAGTGCTCTGAACTTTTTTCAAGGGGTAGAAAAAAAACATGCTTATTTTCCTTCACGTAAACCTAACTTGAAAATAAAGTACGGTTAAAGTTATGTGAAATTTGCAGTCAGAACACATCTTTTTTGTTGAAAATTTGAATTTTATATTTTATAGATTTAAAATTTGATATCGAAACCAGGGGTACATAATTCCACTTGAATTATTCTTCAATAAATCAATATTAAAATAGCTTTATATGAGAAAATAAAGACTCCGAATAAAATTAAATTGAAAACAAATGCAGGAAAGATAAATTCACTGTGTTGTTCAAAGATCTGAGTTTTAGGGAAGATGAAATTAATCTTTAATAAATTTGACTAAAGCATTAATTAAACTTGTTATATTGTATGGAAAGTGTTGTGTTTTAATTTGATGAAGAAGGGGAAATTTCTAATCCTGAAGAGGATCATAGTATCACGGACTTCGAGGATGGAAAAGGATCACACACCAGATGTGATTCTTACTAATACAGTTCACTATAGTAATGCAAGTAGCGGGAATTTGCTTGTTTTTTGTAAATTTGCGTATTGATTTCATTAAAATCACGTAATGAATTGCTCAGAACTTTCAAGTGTCACATGCATATTTTGATGCACAACACAAATGTGAGAAACAGATGAGAGACGTTGCAGAGAGAGATTAATAGCAAAGTTAAATGTGCTTTAACTGAAGTATTCAACAGTATCGCTTTTTCCAAGAAATTAATATTTAGATCCATGCATGCTTAAATCCGCTATTTCTCAAGAACTATTAAAAACATAACGAAGAAACTTTAAGGACATGTTACCAGAGGCGTATAATACGTATTATACGTCTCTGATGTTACGTAATATAAGGGACCTTAGATTGTGCATGCCACATTTTGGGTTTCATCGTATATACAAAATGGCCGCCAAATTCCACATGACGGTTCCCCGAGGTCCCTAGTTGTTCATATTGAATATTAGTACACAAGTTGGCCAACAGGAGGTCATCTTAGATACTTTAATAAATAACTCATTCATGAAGTTACAGCGAAAACCTCGCTGGTTTACAAACGGAAACTTTTCATAAAATTGGCCTTTAGCCAAGTATATACGTAGCTAGCGAGTTTTTCGCTGTAACTTCATGAATTAGTTATTTATAACCGCTCACCACACTACCATATACTACGCACACAACCCCAAGTAACACTTACATCAAATTGCTAAGTTTATGTTTGTTATCTTTTCCCCCAGAAATTTTCAGTAGTTTCTTGATCAGATTTCACATGGACCTTAGTTCTAACAAGGCAGAGCTGGGTTGCATGAAAGTCATTCAGTAATGAAAGTTTGATTTTAAATTTTAAGTCGTATCAAAGAGTGTGGAGTGTTTGACTTATTTATTCACCCCGTGGAGAAGAGAAAAGAACACTAACCGAACTTTCCTTGGTTTGGAAATTTCCATCTCAAAAGTGAATTGTGCGAGAGAAAGGTATGTCTACCGTCGGGATAACTAAAACTATTGTCTTGTACTTTGGAAAAGTCTGTATTACGATTATAAAAAAGTTCACCCATGGAATATTAGTTGTCTGTTGAAATGAGCATGTGCTGAGGAATGGGTGTAATAAGATTGTATACAGGATTCAGAAGTGTTACTCAAAGTCAACATATACAATGTTCACCTAAAAATGTATGACAAGGACACCGAATACATAGTTAAACTGTTGCTTTATTCAAAACGAAACAAAACAATTTAATTTAAATTTAAAATAATCTAACTTGCCTTATAATACACCATGGCATACTCAAAACTCTATCTTGTTAACGAGAAATTTTCAAAGTCTTCCGATATGGCAAACGTAACATGAAGCATGGATATATGAAAACAACGTACAGTGCAACAAACATCAGAAGATGTTATGCGAGTTCATTCCGTTAAACATCCATCTTGCCCTTGAACTCCAGGTTTTGTTCAAGGGTATTTACGATTTAATTTAATTAACAAGAGCTTGTTATCAATTTGCAAAGCTCTTGAGCAGCAAATATATCAAAATGCTAACATTTTGGGTTACAAAGAGAGCCACATATCAAATAGTCTAATGATAATTTACCTCTTAATCAATTCAACTAATAAATTAAACTTCATCTGCATAAAAGGAAAATGTTCACCCAAAAGAAAAGCACATAAAACACCGGTTATGTGGAGTATAAACAAATTTGTAAGCACAAGACAATATCACAAATCATCTGATTGATCCTCTTTGCATAAATACCATTGATGCTACTACATTGCCTCTTATTTTTTTTAACCCAAAAATAAACTAACTTTGCCTTTTCATTAAATTCCACCTATTCAGTATTGAAAATTCCACTGAAATGGATTTTTCTTCCACTGGTTGCCATCCCATGTTGATTTTCAGATATCATCATAGTCGAACTTCAGTGGGTAATTGATATAGCACGCATTTCTTAAAAGTTAAATGAAAACCTTTGAATTCCTTTTCAATAGTCATGAGATTTTTCACAAAACCTAAGTTGGCCGCTAGCAGCCATACTGATTTTCTGATGTGTGTCAAAATCAAACTTGAGCGGGATATCAAAACTATATATAAAAAGTTTTATGAAAGACCAAGCATTCCTCCAAGATTCATTGCACAGAAACCATTTGTGCAGACGAAAAACGCCAACAGTGTAATTTCTCTATGTAATTTTTCTTTAGCATATGATGCAATAAAGTTTCCAACCTTTTTCCTAAATCATTTTGATATCCTTACATGTCTTTTTTTTATGGAAAGAGAAGATGGAGCCAGCTTTTAAAATTGAACACTTTATCTGATGCTGTACATGTGCTATAGTGTTGAACAATACAGTAAAAGTGGAAACTGTCATGTCTGGAAATACTTTAGTTTTTTCGCCTTTAGTAAATAAACATGAATAAATTATTTCTGTCCCTTCCATGACATCAAGAGGCAAGTACACAATGACCTTATGGCATTGCAAAGAACAGGGAAGCATATTTTTTTTCTAGCATGTGAATGTCTTTGGTCATTTTAAATAAGCCAATCAAATGAAATCGATTCTGACCTTTTCATCACTTGTGCTATAACGGAAACATGTTCATTTGAATGGATTTGGTTGTCCAGATCATTTGAGTTCCTCCACAATTCTCTGTGAAGGCATGTAGGTACATGAAGAGGTCTAGAGTAATTGTTTCAAGGTTCCGCCACCGATCTGAAAAAGGACAATTGGGTACCCATAGAGAGGTCTTCATGCATTCAAGACCCTATCATAAATCTGCTTAAGGTCAATGAGGAACCAAAACAGTTTAAAGTCTTGATGCTTTGAAGACCCTGCCATAAATCGAGGTACAAACTATAAGGTACCACACAGAGAGGTCTTGATACTTTCATGACTCTTCCACAAATTCTGGTAAGGACATCGAGGGACAAAAAGAGTCTCAGTTCTTGATGATTTCAAGACTTCCACAAATCTAGGTACGGACCAATAGATACCCATGGAGACGTCTTGGTTTTTTCAAGATTCCATCACAAATCTTGGTATGGTTGGAATATCAAGAACTGTCTTGATGTCTGCTCTCAGCAAAGGATGCAGCTGAAAAACACAAGTAAGATGCTTTTGTAATATATCAAACTGATAGCACTTCAATTGTAACATCACACTGTTCTCTGCAAAATACAGTATTTTTTTTCTTGTGAAATTGCCTACGCTCCATCTTCGTTTAATAATACAAATATGATCATTTCAAATGTAATACAATTTTGGTGAAGATGTGATTATATGCTCCTGAAAAACTGATATTGACCTCGACTTTACCTTGGTCAGTATTGCTTTCTGAGGTCCATATAAGCATATATATTTACCGAAATAAAAGTCGAAAATTGATAAATAAAATTCAATGTACACTTACGTCTGTACTTTCTTCCTCTAGACATCTTTGCCTCTTTTCCAGTTCCTTTTCCATGGCTTTACAAGCTCTGCAAAAAATCGGATAAATTCTACACTGGCCATAAAAAAACAAGACTGTTATATACATGCAAACACCAACTAAATGTCATAAATACACAAAATACCAGCAGTGGCCACTTTAACATGTCGGGTCGGTTCTGATTTGGGGAGAACGAGAAGCCCAGAGAGTCACCAGTGCTAATCTGTGCCATCATTATTTATGTTTGCTAAGCATGAGATGCTCTGGGAATTTTCTATGTACATGATGTACATCAAAAAAAGATTAAAACCAAACTACTTGTATCATTCACATAATGCGATACATTTGTAGATTCTTCAATTTTCCTCATGACATATTCCTTGGGTGCAGAGAAAGTAAGAGAGCATAATCCCTGGAATTTCAGGGACGGATATTTGCAAAATGGACAAACTTTTATAACAGTTGAACACATTCTAAAAAAAAAATCTATAACACACAAGTTGCATGAAAGTCAAGCTTGATTCTTAAACGAAACATCTGATATTATATCAGTAGTTAAATGTCAGATCATCAGATACAATTTTGAATTCTAGATTTAAAGGTGTTGAAGGTTTGAACATATTTATGTAATCCCTGTTACCTTCAAAGTAGGTAAAGGATATTTACTTGAGGAAACTTTAGAGTGTTCAAACCTGAAATGTAACTCCATAACAAATAGCATGGCCCTCATACAAATTTTCAAAAGCTTTAACTTATAACAGCCTTCGTTGACCTTTGACCCCAGTGTAACAAATGTTTTAATAAAATATAAGACAAGATGTCCATGCATGACTGGTATTCACAACAAACTCAAGTATTATGACTTGACAACATGACTTTAACATAATGTCATTTAATGATTTTAACCTATTGGAACCCTGTTCTTAGAAACGAGATCAAGGTCATTTACTTTGAAGATTTGTTAATTTCATTTTAAATTCAGCACATTTCTTTTCTTGGTTCTTATTGTCTTCTTGGAGATGAGCAAAATAGTATTTGTATCATATTTTGATAGAATACTTTGCGAATAGTCAGAGAAACTTTTTATTTTGGTTTCAGTAAGAATATGATTTATATAAGTTTAAATACTTCTCTGCTTTTTGTACAGCACTCTCCAGGTCCTCCTGGTGCTGGGCTATGTCAGACAATGTTGAACTGTAACTCACCTGAAACACATCAAAACAACTGTTAGAACAGGCTAAATTCTGATCTTGGACTAGTTACATTACACATTGACGAAGGACTTGTAAATACCCAGCAAAAAAGGATAAGTGTCTAACCCTGAATTATTATGAAAACCTACATTTAACTTCTGCAGACCCTTGTAAGTGCCGAAAGTGTTCTTGGGTGTCTTTATTGCCTTCCACTTCTTCACCAAACTACAAAATATTAAGACATTTATATATTATATACAGTGATAAACGAACCATAATATATTTATCACAATAATAACAGAGTGGTCACCAGCAGTGACACTGTGTAGCTTCCTGTCATCATCAGAATATTGCTTACTGTATGTACAGTTAGTAATATTCACCAAAAAAATTGCTTTATTTCGCCGTCACCAAATTTAGCGCGCACTGAAATATCCAGCGAATATTAATACATTGTACCATAAATTAAAACCTCCGTGAAAATGTATTTACAGGAACAAATGAAATGTTCTTTTTATCCATTTACTGCCAAAGAATGAAGATAAAAAACAAATTCTATGTCACATTTGATTTGGGCAAAACATTCGTAAAATAAAACCCATAACAAAATATAAAAGTACACTTCTGAGACCAATAATTTTACCTCGTCATGATGAGTAAAATAGACCGAAACAAGCACGAATTACTAGCCTCTCAAAATAAAACATTTATACAAGACATACTTGTGTATATATAAATATAAGTTCACAGTGTTTGTGGTCATTTAAATGCCATATTCAAGTTCATTATAGCAGGGTATTTTATTATATTTTGGGATGAAATTTGGCTCTAGTCCCTTAGAATTTAAAGTTCAATGTGTTTTTCCCAATTTTGTCCAAAACCTCAAAATGGAAATTGATTGATGGTGCGTAACATCATTGTTCTGATCTCAATTGATTGATTGTATTTAACATCCTTGTTCTTATTATAATTGATTGATTGGTGGTACTTAACATCCCTTTTCTGATTATAACTGATTGATTGGTGGTACTTAACATGTTTGTTCTGATTATAACTGATTGATTGATGGTACTTTAACATCCCTTTTCTGATTATAATTGATTGACTGATGGTAATTAACATCCCTTTTCTGATTATAACTGATTGAATGGTGGTACTTAACATCCCTTTTCTGATTATAACTTATTGATTGATGGAACTTAACATCCCTTTTCTAATTATAACTGATTGATTGATGGAACTTAACATCCCTTTTCTAATTATAACTGATTGATTGATGGTTCTTTAACATCCCTTTTCTGATTATAACTGATTGATTGATGGTTCTTTAACATCCCTTTTCTGATTATAATTGATTGATTGGTGGTACTTAACATACCTTTTCTGATTATAATTGATTGATTGATGGTACTTAACATCCCTTTTCTGATTATAACTGATTGATTAGTGGTACTTTACATCCCTTTTCTGATTATAACTGATTGATTGGTGGTACTAAACATCCCTTTTCTGATTATAACTGATTGATTGGTGGTACTTGACATGTTTGTGCTGATTATAACTGATTGAATGATGGTACTGAACATCCCTTATCTGATTACAACTGATTGATTGGTGATACTTAACATCCCTTTTCTGATTATAATTGATTGATTGGTGGTACTTAACATGTTTGTTCTGATTATAATTGATTGATGAATGATATTTCACATCCTTTTTCTGATTATAATTGAATGAGTGATGGTATCTTGTTTCTGACTTAAGCTTTTTGATTGATGTATCTTACATCCTTGTTTTGATTTTAATTGATCAATTGTACTTTACATCCTTACATTCTATCCAACAAGCCTAATTTCTTGTTCTGGTTATTATTTAATAAATAAATCTTATTTTGTCAAAGATTTGGAAACATTTTGTCATATACTGTTTCTGTTAATGTTAACATTTGACTTTTTGATCGTTTGACATGATTTAAGTTAGTAACAAAAATGTAGGTTTAAGCACAGAATCAATGCTTGAGCATGAGAACGGTTTCACTAATACGGGCGCTGGTTTCAACTAGTTGCTATTTTTAAAACATACTTACCTATGTCTACATTCCTGGAGCTGTTCATTGATCTTAGAGTACTGGTCCTTCTTACTATTGGTTTTAATTGTACTGCAAGTAGATATATTTATATACGTATATAGATAAGTAATTAATTCATCCGACTCCATCCTCGATACTCCAAAGGTTACACTCACTTTCGCTCTCTGCACCCCTGGAATAGCAAAATTGAAGGCTCAGTGTGTGCCACCTTGTGGATGAGACAAGAAGACTAGTTTGATCGTTTGCTGTACATCAAAAGAATCTCGCTGTCAATGTAAAAATTGACAGGCTTTGAAGACGAGTGTCATTCCTTTGTAATCTTCAAAGGACAGGTATCAGCCTGTGATTGGTCAGGTTTTTTCACCCGAGACTAATTAAATAGCTAGTGGCCGTGGTGTGCCTTCAACTTTGCTATGACATATTCCAGGGGTGCAGAGAGACAAAGTGAGCGTAACCCCTGGAGTATCGAGGATGTGTAATATGCAGGACTGAAATTCAGATTCCTAAGGTACAGGGACCCAACAAGTTAAACTAACATATTATAAATGTGCCATCGCCATTAAAACATTTGTTTCAGTCCTTTACATAAAATCACTTGTTGTGATGCACTCTACAGGACTATAGTAGTTGATTGGTTTGGTTTGTTGGTGTTTTACATCCTTTTAACAGCTATGGTCATTAAAGGTCGTGCCAGGTTTTGGTGGTGGAGGAAAGCCAGAGTTACAAACAAAAAAACACCGACCTAGGCCTATAGCCAGTACCTGGCGACTGCCCCACGTAGGCCTCGAACCCACGATCCAGTGGTGAAGGGCTAGTGGTAGCAGAATGTCAGACGCCTTAACCATTGGCCACCGCGGCCCCATATAGTCGATGAATATTTGAATGTTTGAAAATAGAATAAGAAAAAGAAAGCACACAAAATGGCTTGGGCTGAATGCAGGACATTCACATTGCAAAGTCTACACTTCACCAGTGGTGTCAGCCAGGAATTATACAGGCTAGGCATCAAAATGAGTATCTAATTTATGGTCCGCAAAGCCTCTACCTTGACTGGGGAAATTATTCTGGCATACTTCTGGCATGTATAGAAAGTTCATAAAAAAATTCAAAGCATATCATATATTATCTCATGGAAACCATTTGTGGGGATGACAGCAATGCCAACAAGGTGATCCCTGTATGTCGGGCCTCTATATGTCTCCTTTATTTTGTAGGCAACACAAACAAAATTAAAGAATTATTTCGAACGAAGTGCGCTGTTGTTTTACCTTCAGTATGCAGATTTTATTTTATTGGAATATCTAAAATATCTTTTTTACATGTATTCAGAGGATCCACCTGTTGAAGTGGAAAATGAAATGATATCATACTTAACCAGTAGCCAAAACATAACATATCACATATAAGGAAAAATTATTCTTGCACCTTAGACAGAGATATCCTACGTCATACCCCATGCTAGATTTTTTCTATCTCGTCTGATCTGTCTTGTACCTTTATGTGACATTTCACAGCATTTTTACACTGCGATGTATTCATCAGCGCGTTAACTGCTTGAAATTGACAATTTGCATTTTAAATGTTCTGTTTTGTCGTTATTGTATAGTATAGCTTTTATGTTGTTAGATATTTGATGTTGTAGATAAAATATAATCTACACTGTGAAATACGTTGTCTTCCTTGTAAGTACGGACTACATTTTTACATGGAAGCATTCAAATGTAGCTTAAGTAGTGAAGAGGTCATTATCATTGAAGGCCCAAGGCGGGATACTTGTAGTTTTAAGCAAAATTGAAAAAAAAATTGAATTAAAAGGAGTGAGAAAGAAAATAAATTACCTGTAACTGAGCAAGATTGAGTTATCTCAGGCTAAGATACTGTAACATCCCAACCTCTGCTTACGCCTCTGTTACAGAATCTTAACCCTTGACTGAAATAACCCGATCTCACTCATTTACAGGTAATTGATTTTATTAGACTTCCATTGTAAGACAACAAGCCATTCGGATTGATATGTCTCGCCTGTGCCCTGCTTTGACCATCAATGCATATATCGGTGAAATAAATTCAACGTAGATGACATTTGAAATGAAACTAACTTAAACGCAAAAACTTCATGTTGATGGAGATGGCTGATGCTGACAAAGTCGATGGACCATGAAAGGTAGGCTGCATCCAGCATTTGATGCATGCATGGTTTTAGATGTACTACCTAAGATGCACCTGTGGCCCAAGTTTGGTTGGTCTAGCACTTATACTTTCAATGAAACTAACTTAAACGCAAAAAAAAAAAGTTGATGCCGCCACCGCCAGAAAAGCAACACCTTATATATGATTAGTCTTGCCTCTGCTACTTCGTGGGGGTCGAGACAAAAACCTAGAAATAAAACCTTTAAAAATATCTCCTCTACCTGAGCTTACCTGATCTTAACCAGGAAACATATCTTTTACTTTGTTTGGCCTAAAATATATATATGTATACCTGATTCCTTCATCTAGGACATCAACCAGGAAATCTTCAGATGTCTTGTCCATTTTCTTCCATCTTTTTATTTCACTTTCAGCAAACCTTTTGGTGGTCAGATCTGAAAAATATATTCACAATTTTGTCAGCTTATTTTAAACATGAGACAGATATATCATCCTCGTTTTTCCTCGGGTTAGACTCACCAGACTAGGTAGATCGTTTTGTACCAGATCGTACCACTTGGCTAGCGAATATGCAGATATAGTGAATATCCTTTTTTGTTAGAATGTATCATTATATATAATTTGTTGACTCTTTTAAATTTCAATAAAAATAAAGTCGGAAGGGATGCAAAACTTTAATTTTGTAAATATTTTTTACAGTGGAATTAAGCAGAGGTAATATTTTGTTACATTTTAACAGTGCTGTCTAAAATTAAACAAAACTACTTCTATTAGAGTAGGTATTGATGGAAATGGCATGTGATGTAAAGAGGAAACTGGGATCACTGCCTGCATCTTCATAAAGTTGTAGCAGAAGTACCAGTGGACTGGGTTGATCGTTGGCGAAAAGGTAGATCAATTGGTCTGGCCGTGCATTTTTCTGCTCCTGTTAAAAATTCCTGCACATGCCTATAGGGGTTCATTACAAATGTCTTATGCTGTACTGATGTGTGTCAAAGCACACATAAACACGCCTGATACACATATATGCTATTATGGCCCTTTCACGAGGGAACTATACCTCCCCAGACAACACTATAAGAGAACTGTTCCCGAGGGAAAAGGTCATAATAGATTTAGTACATCACATTACTGTCATTTGACGATAAAAAGACAAACATGAGGAACTTAATTGAAAACATATTTAATAATTTTGACCGTTCAATTCACTGGATTGAATCACCGCTAGGTCACATACGGCTCCCCCTTCCAGTAGGAAGTCTTTAAGGACTGCGACGGCAAATTAATTGTGTCGCCTACTTCGTCTTTATGCATTGCTGAGCCTCTGCGGAGCAATCAGCATTCCCAGTCCGGAATCTCAAAGCCATTTTGGCAGACGACAACAATGAAGTGAAAGTAGAGTATGTACAGCGCTCCCTAGGAGAAGGGGCGCAACTCTTAGCGTCACGCTTACTTTTCCCGCAGTCTCAGCGGTCCAAAAAAAGGTATAGTGCCCGTCTCCAGGTATAGTTCCTGTCGTCAAGGGCGGAAGCTAACTATACCAAATAGAACAAGGGTAGTTATCCAATAGCTATCCTAGAAATTATCATGTTATGTACTAAATTGATATGGGTCACAGCACACATAAACATACATGTTTGTGTGCTGTGACCCATATATATATGTAGCCCGTGATTCGTGGGAGCATACCGAACCCACAGGTGGTAAACACACTAATAGTAATATGATGTGTATTTATTACACAATTAAACAGTGATCAATATTCTACATGTAGTTAGTTTGTTTTGGTCTTTTCTCGCTGTATGGTTAAAAGATAAGGTCCCATCATGTTAAATTTCAGTATTTTCAGAAATGCTATTGGTCAAATCAATATTCTATGGGTACATGACCCAGGACTCGTATGTAGATTTATCACTGATACAAATCATATAACTACCTACAGCTGTAGTTTGCCCAGCACCTGTGACCGAACCTTCCAAATAATGTAAACAACCCTGTACGATATCATGCGCAAGGAAGCTTCATGTGACAGGGTATAATTTCACGTTTACACGTAACTTCGATGAGAGGACACACAAACCTGCGCTACGAGAACCAAATTTCCTCTTCTTCTTTCGAGGTGGCATTATTATTGTCTATTTCCTTTGCTAAGAATCTAGCCTACCAGCCCAATATCAAGCTCTGTCAAATGTCCCGCCGAGTTACCATCTAGGTTAAAGTGACGCTTACATCGAAAATGGGTAACACTAATATCCGGAATTTTTACAGCATTCACAAAATGTCTGAAAAAAATTCTTATGAAAATTACGTTAAATGAAAATATTGAAATCCTAACAACATATGTATTTAAAAATGTATATCATATAGTTCAGCAACAAAGCACCAAATGATTTCAATTACAGCACCATGAGGTAACAAGATAACAACTAACTCTACCTGACGATAATACAGGGGAGACAACTCTGAAAAAATAGACGAAACCCCACGTTTGCTATGTATAGAGATTTATTTTTTCATTTGAATAGTTAAGAACGCATAACTTTATCAAAAAACATAACAATTTATTGAGAGTGTGACCGTATCAAAACACAGAGTAGAATTAATCAAACAAATTGACAAAAAAATCCAATGATATAATATCAAAATATGCATTACGCATTTTTTCCCAAATTTGCATCGCCGGGATTATTAACCAAACTTTCCAAGTAGAAACCTAACACTCGAAAAAATGGCGGTAGCTGTACATGTTCGAGCTACACAAACATGTAAACAAGTAGAAATGGAGAGTATATCAAACGGGACAACTTACTGGGAACAAGTACCGTCACAGTACCCAAATCGGGACAGTACCCAAATCGGGACACTTGAAGGAAAAAGTCACAAGAAATGTGCATGCTGTGCAAAGAAATATTCTAAAACTGAAAATATTGATTTGAAGATGCTAATATACCAATAAAACATTATATGAACTTTATTTACTGCCACTTATACATTTTAGTTACAATCACAGTTTTAGTTTGTAAATAATGACTAAAATGTAACGTTCTAAATTGATGTGCCATGCGACGTTATTGATTTTCAATTTGTGTATGTGATTTTTCACCATCCTTCTATTTCACAACTTAATTCAGAACGACCATTGACTCTGAAATATTCCAAAGATATGCCATGTTCTGCTAAATACTTTTTTCATCTCCAAATATAAGCCAAAACTGGTAGGGGTGTCCCGATTTTGGGTACAGGTACACCTGTTTCGCGATTACGTAACCATGACTATATTTTAGGGTTTATTTATAGAATCATGCGCCGGAAATATCAACTTGTTATCAAAATGAAAAGATAATGATATTTATTTAGGAAAAGAGGACAAAAAAAACCTCGGATCAGTACTTTGGTTTGAAATACATCAATATTTCACTAAAAAGTATCCCGATTTGGGTACTGTAACGTTAGTATAATGGCAACAAGTTAATTGTTTTGCTCTAGTGTATTCATCTTCAGAGGCCCTAATAGTCGGAGACTAAACAGACAACGAAGACTTACCTGAACTCCTCAGAGAGCTTAACAGGAACAAATTTACATAAAAAAATTCATATCAATTAAGCGACTTCAAAGGAAATTACAAAAATACAAAACCTAATCAAACTGAAGGCATGGGTCATTAAGGTCATTGAACAAGATGGGGGAATCAACAATAATTTTACGGACAAAACAACGGCCGATGACGTAAACCATTACTTTGAAAGACGCGGACACAATCTTGCGTGTAATATACCAGTCAGATGTTTTTGAAACACAGTCAGACAATAACACAATCAGTCACTGAGGAAGAGGTCCTCATAGCAGCCAATGGACTCGACCCAAACAACACAAGGCAGCAGATCCAGACAACTTCACTCTAAGGTCATCTGTGAACTGCCAACAGAAACTCGCAACACCATCTAGAGTCGTGTTCAATAAATCCATCCAAGACAGCAATTTACCAATCAGCTTGAATGTGCACAAGTACGCTATTGAGAAATCGCAACACCATCTAGAGTCGTGTTCAAGAAATCGACCCAAGACAGCAATTTACCAATCAGCTGGAAATATGAACATGTACAAAAATATTATAAAAAAAGACGTAAGACATTTGACAAAGTCTCCTACCGCCTACGTATCCTCAAGATTGAATCAAGTGGAATTCAAAGTAACATACTTCAATAAAATCTAAGTCCCATAAACGTTTCCAATGGTGTACCGCAGGGAAGTGCCATTGGACTTGTATCATTCCTAGTATATGTAAACGACATGCCAGAGATTGCTGACAGTATCATACAACTCTTTGTGGAGGATACCAAGATTTATTAAAACAGTACTCCGTCCTCATAAAATTATGACCCTGGTTGTTTGAAGGACGTTGAACTCAAAACAAAAGTTATTTGAACATATTGAAAGGAAAAGCTAAATTAGCTGAGATACTAAAAGCACCAACAAATTGTGAATGAACCGGTCATTGGCTAAATCCTACTGAAATCCGACAAATGTTCACACACGGAAAGAAACAGGAACCGACTCAATCAACAGACGCTTACCATTTCATATGAATGACAAACAACAACTAATAATAAAACTGTTAAAAAAAAGTTTTTTGCATAACCTTCCACAATCGGGATCTCCGGCAGGGTGGTCGGGTGGTGCAGTGGATAGCACAATTGCCTTTCACCAAGGCGGCCGGGGTTCGATTCCCCGATTGGACGTGAAAAGGTTGGGGTCACCTGCCCGATTATGTTGGTTTTCTCCGGGTACTCCGGTTTCCTCCCACAATAAGACCTCCACGCGCTAACATCCGGGCCAACAAGAGTGATTAATATAAGTTGAAATAACTTGTTTCATAATTGTTGTAAAATTAATAGAGTTTATATTTATCTCCGGTTTAGTGTTAAGTCAGTGTCACTATCACGAAAGCAAATAGAATATGGGTAATTATTGTTAGGGCCTTCGCATCCATGGACCGTACAACCGTCTTAGTCACAACACGATTAAAGTGTACACTCCAGGTAAGTAAGTTATGGTGTTTCCAATGGCAGCGTGTTTTTATTTACAAGTTGTCTGGTACAATATCTTATTTCTCCAGATGACTTAGGTTTATTGTGTAGTTTTATGTACGGCCTTAGATTTGCAGTGTCCCTGACAAGTAAAACGGGTTTTCTGGACCTCTATATAAAACGACGCTTGCTGCCAAAAAGAGAAAATTTAGTAATTGAACATGCAAAATGTCATTGGCTGGTCATTTTCAATCCCTTTATTACCTCAAGGTAAGTACCATTTTAAGCGTCAAAAGTAAGGGCATTTAATCGTTGGCATCTCTTTTACCCTTGTGTTTCTATGTTGATTGCACATCTTAACACAGATATATATTATACTCTGATATCTAATAAGTAAAATTAAGTTAACAGATCATCAAAGAATGTCATAGGATCATAAAAAATCAAAATCTATTGTAGCACGTTATTGACATAAGCCTATGACTGGATACATTATGAAACTGCACTGACCATGCTTTGTACTGTTTTGGCAAAATAAGAGGAAAATGGCATGGTTATATTATGACAAGCTTTACATTCTTGGCGTCAATTTTCCGACTATCTTGTTTACCGTACACTCCTTTCCGTTCCCATGCTGCAAACAAAGGTTACCTTTCATGACTCCTGTTTGACCTTGAAACATCAAATGATTTTGCTAGTTCATGTGACCCAGTAGCCCAGAGTACAACATCATATAGCTTTGCCTTTAAAACCGTAATTACAATCTTTTCGCCCAGTTTTACTATCCATGTTAATAATTGTTTTTCAATTTGATAAATTTCAAATCCCCTAAGTTCCTCCATTAGCATAACCAGGAGAACTTGTGTTCACAAAACTATCAACGCATTCGATCAGCTTCATTTTGAAGCTTCTCCTCCCGCTTCGATTAACATGAGACAACCGTTAGAATCAAACATTCTGGTGACGTAAGGCTGTTCCATGAATCGTGTTTGCGCTGTCGACACAGTTACTTCAATATCGAAAATATAAGAGAATATCTTTATATAGGTCAATAATAACTAAATATTTAGAATGTAAATATAAGGATTGAACGGTATTTTTTCAATGTTCATGCCGTATGAAATTGAGAAAAAATATCTTTGAATCCTTATATGGAATTGTTTTAATTGTGGTCAACACAAGAGTCGTGAGTTCGGTTTGTAGATCGATGAGCGTTCAAAAAGACTTTGAGGTCGAGCCCAATTCTGTACCATTCAACTTTCCCGTTGGTAATGATGATTTGGAGGAACTTTGTAAAGACTTGAACAAAAAGATAGTTCGTTTGAGCACATGACTTTTGTTTTAGCATGATAATGACTTTTGCTAATAAGTGTCATAGTTTTATTACTCTTCATTTGTACATTTCTTTGCTTATGTATACCATATAGACTCATCGATTTTGAGTTCGTCTGAATGACGGTTTTGACTACACCTTGGTATTTTCTTGTTAATTTTAATCAACTGTTGGTAAAAACAAGATCATAATCATGCAGTCGATCACATGAACATTAAAATGTAACAAAAAGTCAGCAGAAACCGTTCTTTTATGAAACAATCATTGGGATTTGGAACAAGTTGTAAGTGTAGCTACCTGTCAGGCCTTGTCGTCATATCAGACATGGTTTCAGTTTTATGGTAAATACTGTTGGCTGTGATAAATGGCGTACATGGGGCTACTCACTCATTAACCAAAATAACAATAGGCTTGACTCTGAGAAAAAACAGAGAAGCACTGTGCAGTAACATGCTAAATCAGCTTGACTCTGACTTTATGAGAAGTAAGCTTGACTCGGTAGACCCTGGAGAAGCAACGTGACTCGAAAAATCAGAGAAGCTATGATAATGGTAATATTCAGCTTGACATGGAATCTGTGAGAAATCACTTGACTCAGAAGATTGAGCTCTTGCTTAAAGAAGTGATTTGACTCCAGACCAACAAGCAGGCGATATAGAACAAGGTCAGACTAGAGCTTGACTCTAACTTGTAGAGAAGTGCTTGACTCTGAAAGACTCATGAGAAGCCCTTGACTCGTACAAGGAGAAGTCTAGCCTAACTTCAAAATTTTAACTGCACATTCTGATACAACATAGTAAAACTTAATTGATAAATTGTAATAAAACTGTATGAATGTAAGAATA
>NW_018408358.1:499937-501188 GCF_002113885.1 Mizuhopecten yessoensis | reverse complement strand
TTTATACATAACTAAAAGAATCAAGGAAACAGTTAAAATGTTTATTAACGATAGTCCGAAGACTATAAACCACAAACGAAATATAAACCTTATTTCTTTGGCGTACATGGGGCTACTCACTCATTAACCAAAATAACAATAGGCTTGACTCTGAGAAAAAACAGAGAAGCACTGTGCAGTAACATGCTAAATCAGCTTGACTCTGACTTTATGAGAAGTAAGCTTGACTCGGTAGACCCTGGAGAAGCAACGTGACTCGAAAAATCAGAGAAGCTATGATAATGGTAATATTCAGCTTGACATGGAATCTGTGAGAAATCACTTGACTCAGAAGATTGAGCCCTTGCTTTAAGAAGTGATTTGACTCCAGACCAACAAGCAGGCGATATAGAACAAGGTCAGACTAGAGTTAGACTCTAACTTGTAGAGAAGTGCTGGACTCTGAAAGACTCATGAGAAGCCCTTGACTCGTACAAGGAGAAGTCTAGCCTAACTTCAAAATTTTAACTGCACATTCTGATACAACATAGTAAAACTTAATTGATAAATTGTAATAAAACTGTATGAATGTAAGAATACTTAAGAAGGGCGATTGGGGGTAAAAATTCCCCAGAATTTAAAAGCCCTGTATTCAACCTACTAAAAGAGAGAGTAGCCCAACTATAAAAACAGACAGGAATATGGCATATTGGTGTCATGCTAAGTGCAGATATAAACAACAAACATATACATGTACATGATCAATCGTATAGAAACATGGCAAAGTATACAATACAAGTTCAAGCAGGATAGAGCAAAAAGGCAAAGGAAAAAAAACAGGGGGCTGAAGGGGATGGTGGGTGGGTATGGCAAAACAAAAACAAAAAAAAACTGACCACTACCGCACAAGGCTAGCAACTGAAGCTGACCAATACCAACACCCCTCTAAGACATAATTGCTGATTGGTCAATACGCCAACAGCCCAGCTCATTTACATATTATACACTACATATATACTACTGCTAAACATCGCTACACGACAGAAGTGTAAAACAACTTAATTACTACTAGGCGACTATAGCTATATCTATAAGCAGAATAAAATAAACTTAAAATAAATGGGAGATGAAAAAAGGCTGATCAAAATAGTTCTGCATAAACAATAATTTAATTAAAATTAAATATCATTTTATACATAACTAAAAGAATCAAGGAAACAGTTAAGATGTTTATTAACGATAGTCCGAAGACTATAAACCACAAACGAAATA
>NW_018408358.1:455178-498954 GCF_002113885.1 Mizuhopecten yessoensis | reverse complement strand
TTTATACATAACTAAAAGAATCAAGGAAACAGTTAAAATGTTTATTAACGATAGTCCGAAGACTATAAACCACAAACGAAATATAAACCTTATTTCTTTGGCGTACATGGGGCTACTCACTCATTAACCAAAATAACAATAGGCTTGACTCTGAGAAAAAACAGAGAAGCACTGTGCAGTAACATGCTAAATCAGCTTGACTCTGACTTTATGAGAAGTAAGCTTGACTCGGTAGACCCTGGAGAAGCAACGTGACTCGAAAAATCAGAGAAGCTATGATAATGGTAATATTCAGCTTGACATGGAATCTGTGAGAAATCACTTGACTCAGAAGATTGAGCTCTTGCTTAAAGAAGTGATTTGACTCCAGACCAACAAGCAGGCGATATAGAACAAGGTCAGACTAGAGCTTGACTCTAACTTGTAGAGAAGTGCTTGACTCTGAAAGACTCATGAGAAGCCCTTGACTCGTACAAGGAGAAGTCTAGCCTAACTTCAAAATTTTAACTGCACATTCTGATACAACATAGTAAAACTTAATTGATAAATTGTAATAAAACTGTATGAATGTAAGAATACTTAAGAAGGGCGATTGGGGGTAAAAATTCCCCAGAATTTAAAAGTCAAAAAGGAAGGAATAGTTTAACTATGAGTGAGTGCCCCCAAAGCCAAATATATAAGACTATAAATTAATTTACATGTATTTAAGTGGACATATCGAGTTGAGCTGTATGAATAGTTTGTGGATCGATACGAATGTAACGAGTATAACAATCTGAGGACCATCGGCCCAAAGATTTTACAACATGATCTTGAACACCAGCTGCTGCAGCAGAGGTGGCTGCACCGATTCTAAAGGAGGTGTTGTGATTTGTTTTAAAGATATGTGATTGTGTACATATGAGAAGTCAAAAAAATCCTATATTAAACATTTCCTATGGAGATTCAACATTAGCGTCGGCCCCCGCTTGAATTTTCAAAACAAGATAAATCCAAAAATGTATGGGTATAGGACGCTTAAATCAGGAACGGTTAGTTTCAGAATTAATTTTATAATAAATGGGACCTCCTTGACTTACACCTGTGTGGGTGTTAAAGGTGTGGTAATGCAATTCCTCCAGTAGCATTTAAATGGCACAATTACTATAAAATTATATCATCATCGTGTGCAACATATTCCAACTGTTATTTTTATTCCGAATATTACACTATTTCAATAAAGAAATGTTCTTTTTATTGAAGATTTAAGCAGAAAAGTGTGTAAAATTTCATTTCTGATGAGAACATTTCCATTTTTGACACGTTAATTTATACAGATCTAAAACTAGCTGAAAACTTTTGATACCAAATATTACACTATTTAAAGAACGAATTGTTCTTTTTATTGAAGATTTAAGCAGAAAAGTATGTGAAATAAAGCAGAAAAAAATGTGAAATTACATTTCTGATGAGAAAAGTTCCATTTTTTGACACGATAATTTACATAGTTCAAAAACGAGTCTATTTTTCATACTTGCTTAAAAGTTGGCTACCAATAATATCTTTCAATATCAGGAATATCCAAAAAATTGACAACCGGTAAATTGTCATAGAACACTTTTGATTCAAAAAAGGAAAAATATAGCTTTCTTTCCACTTTTCCTTAATTTGTGTTTCTTCATGACCAAAGGTCCTTGGGTCTTGATATTTGGCAAGTAGGTTGCTCATGTAAATGAAGTGAAGTTTTGTGAATGCTGATGACATTGACCTTCGTTCAAGGTCACAAAAATCAAATTTGTTAAAATAAAATGTTTGTATGGGGAGTCAGACAAGGCTATCTTTCTTTGCTTTATTTGTTTAGAGTGAACGATATAAACTAATGTTATATTCCTTTATATTTTGTTTTATGAATGGGCAATAGGCAAAACAAAAAAATAACTAGAATTGTAAGCCAAAGGTTAACTAATACCATTCGCTCCTATATAAACTAGAACTGTAAGATGAAGGATAACAAAGGCAAAGCATTGCAAAGCAATCCATAGTCTCCCATCAGTAATCATTGAAGTATATAGCTAGGTCACTGACATACTTCCTGTACTCCCTCCCTATGCCGAAACATTTTTGTAAACCAAATCTTGTCAGCCCAGATGAACCGGTTTCGCTGAAATCGTCCTAGTAGTTAAGAATCATCGTCCCAGGCACTGTCGTCTTTCAGTGTTAGAGTCACCTGTCCCTGATTACCATTTCGACAATGTTTTTATCTTCCCTTGAATATATTTCGTTTGAATAAGGTTTCGACTACAGAGTTGTGTCCATTGCGTCGAAAATCTCCAATCGCGAAATCGTGGGCAAAACACCTGTCGTAACGATGTAAACAACGTTGTGACAGTCATGGCCGACATGCAAGCCCGACGTAAAAACGGCTGTTTTAAATGTAAACTTAACACATTAACTGACAACTATAAAAACAACGATGTCCAATATCAACTGCTACACCACGACTATGCGACTGAACAAAGTGACACTCGTTCACACATTGAGGAGATGCTGACTATTGAGGCCCCTACTACTGACAAGTTGACTGATGAGCCGGATCCGACGTCCGATGAGGATCCCTCCAGTACTACTGATCACGAATACGCCAATTACTTTTTAACCTGGTCGCAGAGTGGTTGAAATCGCGGTGTTATCTGAATACCTGGACCAGAAAGGTTGTAAGGAATGCGTTACTAGGCTACGGTTGTGCAATACCCAATAGGAAAGACATTTTGGCCTGGGAAGTATTTTATACATACAAATAGGTGTATCACACGACATCACAATAATCAGGTTTATATTTTATATTTGTTATTATATGCCCAATAGGCCTATATTTCCAGTTCTTTTTTTTATATTACATACAACAGTGTTATTTTTACAATGTGATATTTTTATACCACAATATCGTATGTTGTTATTTGTACATAATGTAAAAGTTTATTGTTGTTGTATAGTGTGATTTTTTTATATCACAACATAGTATGTTATTTGTACAGTATGTAGAAAATTATTTATTGTTGTGTAAAGTATGTGAAACTTTGTTATTGTTGTTCATTGTGACATTTTTGCTATGACACAGTAAAATACATTGTTTGTTATAATGTTATTCATACACGACGGCAATTTGTTTTATATTGGTTATTACATTTGAAGTAATTTTATTGGTTGGTAATGCCTACTGTATTATATTTGTTATTTTATTTTGTATATAAAAAATGCTTTCTCTCTTGTCTCTCTTTTTTGTTTAGTTTTTTTGTATCTTTATATCTAACAAGTCAGTCAGCAAGATATTGATTTTTGTCACCTATATTTTCCTTTCGTTGTCCTAAACGTGTCGCATTGGCACTCGGAATTTTATTGATTCATGTTATGGGCATTTTTGTTTGTTTTAGTATTATTGTTAGAAACTTACTCAGTGTTTTGTGTTTTATTCATCAAAATTGACATTGTTATTATTTTGTATACGTTATATTTCTAATAAACCATTCTTGCATCAAATAATATGTATTTTGTTCCATTTTGTTCAATTGGTGTTTTTTTTAAATCGAAATTTCATATATAATTTCCCAAAATATCTGAAGAAAATCCAGCAAGGTATGGGTTATTGTTCAGAAATGATTTACTTATGCAATAGCGTTGCCGTAGAGAAAAAAAAAACAATGCCTCATATCATTTTTAGGCGGAGGTCCTTAATGAAGAGTTGTCAGGACAAAGAATTTTAGCAAAGGGCCATAACTCCTTAAAAATGGTTGCATTGAAAAAAAGATACTTCCCTTGTGCACGACATCAATGGGTAATTACCATATCTGTAAACTTTCATTGAAATCGGCCCCGTAGATTGTGAGGCTCACAAAGTTGTTTTTTTTTTACTTGGATGCACCATGTCAGGGGGCAGCTACTATACTTTTTAACTTCCGCTGAAATTGGCGCCATAGTTTTGGAGGAGTTGTCTTGATAAGGATTTTTCAACAAAGGTCCATAACTTTATAAAACTAAGATCAGAATGAAACAAATAATACCTGGAAGCACAACTTCAGGTGGAAGGTATCATATCTGGAAACTTGCGTAAAAATTGGTCCATTACTTTAGGAAGAGTTGTCCAGACAAAATTTTCTACCGACAGACAGACGGACAGACAGGCTGATGCCAGTAGCTTTTATACATGCGTAATATAACAAAGTGTTTTGGTATAATACAAAAACAGGAAATGTATCGGTATTTACCATAATAAACATTGATAATCAAATTTCCATGATTATGTGAAATTGGCCTTTGATCATGTTTGGCATGCTAAATAAGTACTTTACCGGTTTCGATATTACATAAAAATGGAAAGTATTATAAGAAGTTAAAAATATAGACTACCATTGTAGCTATATAATAGACAAGTTGACAATGTTGGTTATATTTTAAATTTTGTGAAAATTTTGCATGTTTTTCTAATTAAAAGTATCACTACGCTTACTTCATGAATACTAATATGACATATTTAGTATCAAAATAACAGTAATTTTATACACTGTACACAATCATTTTTCATTTTCAAAATATCATCCCCCTGTGACATTTATCTGTGATTTTGTTAGGATACCCCCACCACTCAACCTGGTGTTATGCAAGGAGGTCCGCTACGGTTATCAGTAGTAATTATGAATAATCATTTATGCAGTTATTGATATTTTTTATGTATCTACATATGGCAAAAGAATAAAAATGTTGACCCCACCTTTCATTTTGTTCTTTGTTACAAGTTCTGTGATTGGCTAATAGTATACACAATTTCAAAGAGAAAAGAACACCTTGGAAGTACTGTATGCATCGTTTTTATAGACTGGTTTTTATAGACTGTATCTCATAGTCACCATTGTTTTCCTACCATAACTAAATTTAGTCCCATCCACTTTTTTTAGGTTCTGCATAAAACTTGTGTGTCCTAACTGGACACACGTTCACCTCCTCTGAGCTTGCTTGGCCCTTCTCGTCGACGTTTCCGGCATTCCGTTCTGTTAAATAAATTTGAAGTGAATTCACTGCATTCGTTATAACATCTTTTGTATTTAAACTACGTTTAGCGTACAAAATCTGCTGTAACTCCTGTTTCCAACAACACGGCCTTCATCGGTGGCCATTATCACTGTTGTCATTTGGTTCTGAAAATGTGACGTCACGAGCGTCATGGAGAAGGCCCCGCCTACCAATGTTTTCATTGGTTGAAATCTTATATGCTCCGCCTACAAATTTTCATGAGGGAGTAGTCCTTTTTTTGCAGGGAGTAGTCCTAATTTGGGGAGGGAGAAGCTCTCAGATTTAAGTGATTTAAGGGAAATAGCAGATTTTATCGTATTATTTTTATAAAGGGAAAACTCAGTAGGGGTATAATAATAGCATATATCACCCAGAAATAGCTGTTAATATTAGTATAAACGGCTGCTTTTCCAAAGGACTACTTTTAAAATTTTCTAAATCTCCATTTTTCAGTATTGTCGTTCGCTACGGCCGCTCATTTTGTGTTTTTATTGTTTTCCCCGGTCATACTTGCATGAAGACTGTAAAATCCAGATTCAATCCCTATATGCAATTTTGGAAAAAGGAATTAATCGCATTGAAGAAAATGCCAAAAATGTCCGTGTGTACGTGTTTATGATATGATCGGTCAAGGACACCAATTTAACATAATACGTGATTTTAGGTGATTTATTGGGGTTTTGGCCATATGTAGAACAATGTCATACATTATCTCCCAAGTGTGTTATCAGATATGTATAAATGTTTGCAGAATTGATCAAAATAGTATACTCTTATTTTATAAGCGATTTAGTAACCCATACCACTTATTTTTAATAATAAAATGTTGGAAAGGAAGGGTGCCAATTTGGGCTTTCTCGTAGCCATCACCGATAAGTTTCATTTTTCGTCCGTCGTGCGGCGTCCGTCCCTCAACTTTTTCATTTGAACAACTTCTTCTGAAGAACTGGAGGATCTAGGGTCATGATATTTGGCCAGTAGGTACCCTGGATGCAGTGCTATAAAGTTTCCTCATTAAAATGACCTCGGCTTACTTTCAATTGAACAGGGGTCAAATATGTTAAAAACTTTCAACAACAATATAATATCCTACGAACCATTTGGATTAGAGTCATGCTACATGAGTATGCTTTGTAGACCAGCAGTGCAAATCTATTTCTTTATTACAGTAATGAGGTCAAAGATCAACCTAAAGTGCTAGTCGGGGTCAAACGACAACATGTGTTAAAAGCTTTAACAATCTTCTTCTCAAGTTCCATGAGGCCCAGGGTCATGATATTTGGCCAGTAGGTACCTGGGATAGAATACTATACAGTTTTCGCATGAACATGACCTTGACCTACTTTCAAGGTCACAGGGGTAAAAAATGTTAAAAACCTCAAACAATAATATCCTAAGAAACATTTGATCTAGAGTCATGATATTTGGGTATGTTATGTAGACCAGCTGTGAAACGTTTCCTTTATTACAATAATGAGGTCAAATGTCAACTTTAAGTGCTAACTGGAGTCGAAGGTCAACGTGGGTTAAAAGCTTTTAAATTAAAATTTCAAATTTCAAACAACAATATCTTAAGAAGCGTTTAAGAGATGTTAAAATGTCTTGTGTTCTAGTTACCAAATTTGGTCTGAAGTTACCTACATGTATATGTCAGTTTCATGTAATAAAGGAACAAGGTATTCAGTGAAATTATATAGATATACATTGTATCACTTATCACGCAAAGAAACAAAAAAGAGACTATCGAAGTGTCAATAGAACCACTTTTGAAAAATAATTAAAATCCATAAAAGTAGGGCAATATATGAACGAAGGAAAGATTTACATAGAGACCCATTAAAACGTACAAAGAGAACAAGACCTTGTGGATTTGATGGGTAAGTGAGCAGGTTGTCACTGCATTCAATGGATGCTAAACTGAATATAGATGGAATGCTTCTCCGTAGGTGCATCAATTCTGTTTAACTATGAGTGTATACATCCTCTTCTAACAGAAAATGCAAGTGGTTTTTTTAAAATATATTTGCCAAAATACTTTCGAATATAATGCTGTTACTTGTTTAATTTTTATCATAAATAAATCTTTAATATGGAAAAGGCACTGCCTATAAGAAAGCTCAAACAGTTCAGTAACTTTTGTGATGGTAGTGTAGATCTCGTGCTTCAATGACGACACCTGCAATGTAAATCTATACCGAATCTAAATAATGTCATGTCCTCATAGCGAGAACCAGGACAGTGACAGCAACACAACAAATTTTACCAACGAACATAAGGAAAAAAAGACCTCCAGATCAAACAAAGGTCGCTTGTGTTACTCCTAATTTACTGGCAGGGACCTTGTTTAGTGAAGTTGATGAATAATTACTATTTTAATCTTTAGTTGGCGTGTCCTTAAGTAAATGAGTCTATTCCATGATAAATAAAAGTTAGGTTTATCCATTACATAAAGTACATCAATTAATAAGATTTGTCAGTAAGTATTCATTGATATAACGAGCTGTACACATTCAACTGCATATAAGCAATATACAATATGCGTATTGTTCATTAATTGATTATGACAACAGCTTTTTAATGAAATTAATACGAAGCGGCAAGTGACAAATGTTAACAAGCGCCAAAAAAAGAGCCTTATTTTAATAAACAAAGGGTCTGATTCTTGTCCGAGTTTTCTTTCACAGACAGTTTAATATCCGCTCCAAAACATTGTTATCTGTTTGAGAGCATACACAGAGGTTGCGGGTAACAGGTGATGTGTATATATGTTACCCTGACAGGACTTCGTAACTGATTCACTATGTCTGCCTGCCAGGTAAGGAGGGTTACAATGTTGTCATGCCAGACAGAATCACATGTCCACACGCTACCAACGCTAGCTGGGCAGATGAAACTAATAGCACATGGAGCCTTCCATTCCGTCAGAAACTTGCTGTCCGTTTGTGACAAAAGATTGTCTGAAGTGCCGGACTGCTCTGGGTCATGTCGTCTTGTGACTCCTGTTTATGTAACAGTTCGTGCTGATTCACTGATACATGCCACTGGTCAGGACCAGCAGATCCTGAATGGTCTGAGTCACCTCTTGACTGTTCAGATGGGGTTAGGGCCACTGTACCGAGTGCTTGTCTCAAGAATCGCTCTGGATTTATCTGAGGATAAAATTTCGCGTTACCGAGAATTGGCTTTGTAGGTAATGTAACGAGGGATTTGAGTCCTTTGACAAAGTCAAACACTTGGATATCTGTGCCAACTCGAAGGGATTTCTTACACTGTTTCCGCTGATTTTTCAATTGTTGAAGCTTTTTCCCAAGTTGTGTCTGGTAATTTATCAGAACTTTTGAATTTTCCTCTTCCAAGTGTTTCAACTGAGAAATAGTTTGAGCCATTAAAACATCAAGTTCCTTCTTTATTTCTTCGCCTTGTTTTCGTACTTCTACTTCTAAACCTTCAAAACGACTCAAGTTTCGTTTCAGAGTTTCTCGTGTAGTACTGATTTCTTGTTGTATTTGAGCTACTTTAGTTTGTTCGGTTGTATTGATAAAGGTTTTGATCCATTGCCTGTTTTTTCGAGTAACTTCACTCAGCTGAACAAAAATATGGCCCCTGTGAGTTGTGGAAATACATTTGGCACATATTGCGTCTCTACACGTTTCACAAAACCAGTCCAAGGTTACCCGTCTGTGGATCACACATGTAGACTGGCCAAAATGACGAACAACAAGTTGTTCCGCCATTTCATCTGTTCATCGTATTGAAAGCTTTCTTGGTAATTTTGATAATATGAAAATTATTTCAGATAGACTATGTTCTTCCTACGACGGTCTTTACAGTTGGGTTTTGGTCATCACGATACTGTGTTGTCAGTCCGGTTAATAACTGTGACGTCAGAATTGATTCTGCAATATAACAATAAAAATAGAAGTATTGATAGATTGTGAATATGATATTTAAAAAAAAACGCGAGAAATAGTAACTGAGAGATCCAAAGGGCAAGATGACATTGATCATGATATCTTGAATTTTCCCATATGACCACTATTTAATCATCAAAATCACTAGCGCCTAGCACGAGTGGATATTTTTCATAACTCTGCAGCTGACTACATATAAAGTCGTTGGAGATATTACTCTTCCGGAACACTTGGTCTTATTGACATTTGCATTTTTCTTAGGTCTCCACGTAAAGCTTTCTGTTGATTATATTGTGTTTTAATATTATTGATTTTGATTTCGAATCATGTTTTTGTTAACGCTTCCCTATATTTTTATCCTAATGCAGTTCTATTGTCTGGAGGTCAAAGGCCAATGTCACCATCTTGCTTATTAAATATTGATGATATGTAATTGTAACTTAATATGTTAAGAATGTCTTCTTTATCTGCCATAAACCGTGCTGAACGTATATTTTTTGAATGTTGATGTTTTCTAAAAAGAAATTTCAAGTTTCTCTCTGCTCTTCCCAACCCCATATATTCAAAGCTAACCCCAACTGAGTCATTCGTCGATAGAAGCGTATCATCCCAGTTTCATGTACTTCCATGATTATTAGTAATGGACATCCCCAAGCTGAGATCTGAGAGGTCAAGTCATTAGTATTCATGTTACCTTTGACACATATACTTAAAAGTCAATAAAAATATACACCCTTAAAACATCATGATTACAAATAATTTTGATATAATCTATTGGTAAATAAAGGATAGAAATAAAAACTGATATAGGGTCTGGTCAAAACACCTGGATATATTACCATTTGAATTGTTAGGGCATGATGATGATACAATGACGACAAGGGATCGATGTATCTTTAACCTACCTATGTGATTAGATTTAACTCTTTAATGTTGTAATTGTGTGAACGTTAAATAATAACAAAGTACATATCCATTAAACACATAAACATACCTTTAAGTTTAGGAGAATCGGCGTCCAATCCATGAGAGAGTACAAGATGGCTACAGACTACCTTTGCACCTACCCGGCCAGATTTTCTATGCACAGGATATATATATCTGCAGCAACTTGCACGCTCTGTTGATCATAAAACCAGGCCGGATTGTCTTACAACACACGCCAACCTCCATATCAACTCCCAGCGTTGTATTCATACTAGTTAGGAGATATAGTGTGAGCGTCCATGTATACGTAAAGACCGGTTTCGACCGGTGTGACCCTACCAGTAAACTAAATATCTATTTGCTGAATTGGTTTGTGAACTTCATTAAGGTCAATATGTGACATATGAACTCTGTAAAGCCTGTATCTTTTGGGGAGATAAAGCCAAATCTACCAGATATATATGCTTTAAATATTTCGATAATATATAAAAAAAAGTGTAGCTTAAGCTAAGTTAAATAATTTGATTTTCTTTTGCAAACTTGTTTATTACTTGTCCGTAATTATAACTGTCTTTATACATCACTTTTATATAATCTGCTTTGGAGGAGTTAGTTCCCCTTTGTGTATCTATAATGTTAATGTTTTAAAAATATGTAAACCATGTGTTCACCACCAGAGGTAGCTGTAAGGAAAGGACTTATATAGGCAATACCTGATGTCCACTCCTGTTGACTTCTTTTGTCAATAAGATATGTTGAAATTGGAAATTAACCGGTTTTCATTTCTGTAGACTATACAGTTTTCTCCGCTGAACAGTTGATACGCAGAGAAGGGATCCAATGCATCAGTTAGATTAGGAAGATTGCATTCCTTTTGTATTTTTACAGACGATAAAGCAAAGCAATCTTAAGGTGTTTATTTTACTTTCTGGCTACGAATAACTTCCCCTATCAAGTTACGTATCGTGCAATTTTGTCCCTGTTTTCTTTCTGTTAATTCCTTTTTAACAATCGAAATGTATCGCACTATATAGTGCTACCTCACTGATATACGATACCGAAGGCACCAAACACAGTATTCCACATATTCACACTTAACTGAGCTAACTGACAATGAGTTATCCATTTTTTGTGATAACCTTAAAAGCTGAACGATTAGTAGGTAATAACAGGAACTATTTAAGGACTAATAAGTCCCGGCCCAGGGGACTGAACTCAGTACCCTCGCCGCTCGGGTGAACGTCCAACACTAAGGCCAACCGTGTGGTATTGCCAAGCAAGGCGATAGGAAACAAAACGTTTTTATAAGTAAAGAGAAAATATGCATATCCCAAATGTTGCAATAATTGTAGCATATTTACTTGGAGGACACAAAATCTAAAATAAACAAGAATTCCACGGGAGTGGATGTGTTGTCTGCTCAGCGATTTTAGTAAGAAAAATGTTTTGGTTTGAATTATCGCGTAGACAGATATGCCAAAACACAGAAAGTTGAAACTCGTGCTATATGTTGAACATTATTGCTTCTAGCATTACCGTACAAAATTAGAAAGGATATGATTAAAAAAATTAAAACAAGTTCCTTCATTTACTACGCAATGCCCTTGTTTGGCAATAAAAGGGGCATAACTCTACCACAAATGCATGTAAACGTCTGAAATGCGAATTTGTTCGAACTATTTCGAAATGCAATATGTGTACAAGTTTCAGTTCAATCAACCCAAGGGAACTCAAGTTATCGCACGGAAACCTTGTTTCGGATGACGTAACCGACGACGCCGACAAATAATACCTTTATGTCGCCTCCCGCTGCAGGCGACACAAAAAGAGTATGTCATATTCTTTAAGGCGTAGATAAACCAAGATACATAAGTCTTACTGAAATCTGCCATTTGAGGACTTTGAAAAAAGCAGGTTCAGAATGCAAAACGTTCTTGATTAATATATTTAAATATTTTTTTATCTCCAAAATTCAAAGAAATTAATTATCAATTATTATGTATTATTCAAATGGGTTTTTCAGAATATATTAATGTACTGATCTTATGTACACAAGGAATTTGACAACAGGCATAGTCTATATACAAAACAACAGTATATTATTACACAAAACTATTTGAGAATCTAATTAAAACGTCTGGTGTATCTAATGTAATTCTGAACCGTCTCCACAATATTTCTAATCATATTAACTGATTGAAAACCATAAAGAAAAGTTTTGGTATTGAATGGAATAGCATCACTCATTGCTGACAGAGAATTAAGTAATATTTGTCTATGGTTAGTATAACGAGGACGGTGCAGGGGAAAACAACTACTGATACATCTTACCAGTCTACATATAGGGCACTAGATGGACAGTCCTGTCAAACCCGCAATGTTATATATTGTTTGTCGTGTTTGAAATATGACATATCTGTATATGTGGGAGAGACGGAGCGTGCACTTAAGGAAGGATAAAGGAACACGTGGCGGACATCCGGCTGAGTAGAGACAAACCGGTGGCACATCATTTTCTTGGAAGAGGTCATTCTCTATCGGACTTGCGGGTGTGCGTACTGGAAAGGGTTAAGGAGGAATCGAAAGTCGCAAGGCTTGTGATTGAGGGATTTTGGATCAAAAAGCTCAACACTGCTTTCCCCAATGGTATCAATACCAAGTGATGATGATTGCGTCACAATTTGTGAGGTTATGGTTTGATGACGTCATTGTGTTATGTTGACGTCATGGGATTAGTGTTATGACGTCATCAAAACAACGTCATAGTTATCATCATGTTTGTCAAGATGGATGTGACATAGAGGTCCGGTGACATTTAATCCCGGACGAAGGGCTAAGCCCGAAAGCTTGGAAAAGAGTACCTTAAGATTTCTTAATATTATTGCGTTCCCTATAGGAACATATGTTTATAGACAATTAGTATTTCATGACGTGTAAGGATCAGTCGGGGTCAATGACGTCATTAACAATCGCCATCCGGGCTTCATATGCAAATGAGACATTTGCAGACGGTATATCGTGGTTATACTGTCGCAAATTATTTTGCTTGACCAATCAAATGTCCTGTTACATCAGAAATGAATTAGAATTAAGATTTGCTTCAATAGTAACGGTAACAACTGCAAACCAGAATCAACATTTTGGTGTTTAGGAGTATATAATGATAGCTTATTCCCCCGTAAATAATAATATATATTACAACTCATCCAGACAGGGATGTTCAACACGCACTATTCAAAATTCAGCTAATTGCTTCGCTGACTTTTATATTCATCTACCTAGATTGGCATTTACATAAATATGGTTTATATAAAGGGTAACAAAAATTATAAAAGTACAGTACTTGACATCTACAGTTAAACAATATATCCAAAAAAAAAAGAATGGCGCTAGGTACAAAGTAAATGCTGTCTCTTTTGGCAGGTTGTATCGATACATCCGAAAAAAGGTAATTACGAGGATTAAAACAAATGCTTCAAAATCATTCCTAAAAGTTTCATAATAACGTTTATCTCGCCAAAAAAATACAAAGGTATAACTTTTTTTTAATTCAAAACGTGTTGAATTGAAGAAACAGTAAATAACCTGATGCGTAGGGCTTCATCTTATAAACAGGTATTATGGGGGTTATTCCAAGTCAGATTCAAAACATACCCTGCTTCACTATTACACACGATTTATATGTTACGGTCGGTACGCTTAACATAAATATTCTGTGAAAAAGGATCGCACAACCGGTTGTTACCACTTCGCATGCATGAATGCACACACTACGACTTCTAAATATATCTGTGAAAAAGGCTCGCATAACTGGTTGGTACCACTTCGCATGCATGAATGCACAAACTACGACTTCTAAATATTTCTGTGAAAAAGGCTCGCATACCCGGTTGTTACCACTTCGCATGCATGAATGCACACACTACGCCTTATTCATATTTCTGTGAAAAAGGCTCGCACACCCGGTTGTTACCACTTCGCATGCATGAATGCACACACTACGACTTCTAAATATTTCTGTGAAAAAGGCTCGCATAACCGGTTGTTACCACTTCGCATGCATGAATGCACACACTAGGACTTCTAAATATATCAATGTATGTAAGTGTACAGTTTTAGGCGAGTCGACGTGATTTTGTGATGTGTAGACGATGCAAGTTCCTGTATATATCGTACATAGATATACACTCTCATGGATTGGTTATCAAATCTCTAAAACGAAAAGGTATGTTTATGTTATTTGTACATGTGCATTGTTTGTTATTTAACGGTCACACACTCAGATCCTTAATTATAACCACATAGGAAGGCTACAGATAGGCCGACATATTGTTGTCAGTGTTATAGCTTTATCATAACAGCTCAGGTATCAACTTTATCCAAAGTAACCTCGATATCTATGCATTTTGATCAATATCTGTAGTATGTATATAACTCCATCATATTTGAAATTCAATTTATTTGCAGATATTTTGGGTGTTTATTTCATTGGTATATGATTACATAGCTAGGTATCATAGGTCCTATATACGTATCATTGTACCTCACCTAATCTAGATGGGATATCAGATAGATAATGTTCAAATTAGATCAATTTCGTGGGATATCGTAATATCACTTTGGATTTACTTAACTGATATTTGAAAGTGATCAAGCTCGAGATAGCTTCATTCTTTATTCCAGCTTCAAAATAACATATCTTATTTCCGGATTCTACCTCGATTCCAACTTCTTGTAAAATAGCTCAGTAGACAAAACATTTTTGACGAAAAGCAATCTTGCAGACATTGCATACTGATCATCTGAATTTGACTTTGTTGAAAAATATTGTATTTTTGAAAAAAATATTATATTGGATGTATTTTGCATTTCGGTTGAAACAGATCATTTAAATTAAAATTACATTCATTTAATATAACCATTTGTATGTTCATGCCATAATGATTTGTTCTTTTAGTATTTTACTCATAACTAACATTATGTAATTTTAATTTAAATGATCTGCTTCAACCGAAATGCAAAATACATCCAATATAATATTTTTCAAAAATACAATATTTTCCCTCAAAGTCAAATTCAGATGATCAGTATACAATGTCTGCAAGATTGCTTTTCGTCAAAAAGTACTTCCACAATGAAGAATATATGTAGCAAGTTTGTAATGTTAATGATATATAAAATTGTAATACGACAGTGTCCACTGTGTTTTAAAGAACATAAAATATAGCAGCATATTTCAACGTTATTTAAAGTGTTCAAAGATGACATTTTAAGTACGTTCGGTTATTAACAATGTTTTTAGTGTTAAACTATGGTAGCCTATTGCTTAGGAATTATTTTCATTTAAATATGAGATCAATCTTGATTGCCTGCTTATTATTTCTAATATATGTTTTACACGATTTCTACCTTAAATGTTGATAATATGCTATAGACTTCTGCATAAAATGTTAAATATGAAAGTCCATCGTTTAATATACTAATATGTGAAAGCCACTAGTATGTGATATGTAATGATTGCTCTCGTGTAAGGGGTTCATTCAGAATAGTAAACCCGACAGAAGTGAATCTCCGACCAATACAAAGGGTAACTATAGGGGTTGGTTGGACTTATAACATTTCCCATAACTTTACACAGAATCATTTAAAGGGTTTGAATGACCGATTCGCCCTATAACTGACACCACTGCGTTTAATTACATCCTCAAATGATTAATTTACTGACAGTAATAGGGAAACTTTTCAAAATAGGATATAGTGGTCATGTTGGACTTCAGAAGCCATATAGTGCCAATATTTCAACTGAAACAGATGAGTAGGGACATCACAAAGAAAATACTTATTTTAAAGCTGTTTCTTCCATTATTTATTTATTTACCTATATTTTCGTTTTTAAAGCTTACTTTTCTCATATTTAAGCTTACTTTTCTCATATTTTTTTTTCATACTACTACCATAAACCATATTATTTACAGTCGTTTTTTTTTTCTCTGTAAAATCTCAAAAGTTTGAAACAAAGTCGGAAGTGTGCTTCTGTCAAGGATAGTAATTATGACGTTCATGATGGAATAATCTTTAACTGAGCTAGAGAGTAAATTGTATGCAGGACAAAGAAAATGGCGAGTATAAACAATGTACCATGATAGCACAAACCGTCTACCGGGGATATACACACTGTACAAGTAATACTATAGTATTTGTATGACACATAATAACATTTGTCTTGCTGTGTCTGTTTCTGAAAAGAAATACCTGTGTAATAATACATATGGGGCAAGGAAGTAGTTCAAACAGTGTAGACAATATGAGGTTACTTCTTTGACAAATATGAAATATAATATAATAAAACAATATATATATATAGGTATGAATATTTCCAGCGGATCACAACTTAATGCTTTAATCAAAGACATTTCTTAAATCTGACTGCAGATATTCTTCATGTTTCGTTTTCGTTGTATGTGATGTCTACCATATGACGTCACAAATTTGTTGACGTCATAATACCGTTGACAGGGGTATACAAATAGATTCTAGGACGGACGTACACACGTCCGAAACTGATCCTTTTGCCGCATGATGAATCAAAACACATTTCTCAAAAAGTAAAATAATTTATTACATTTTTGTCAGTGAAATATCGGATTCTATCAACTTGATATAACTGATATCTTCCACACTGTGACAAATATCAAAAGTGATATTTTCACACTGTGAAAATATAACTTTTTGGTATTGACCAATCATAACGTTAGGTTTCCTCTATTCGCTGCATTCAAAGGCAACGATATTTTGTTCAGATTCAAATGCAGCGACGGTAGAATAAGTGGTTGGTATGGTAAATGTTTGGTACACACACTTAAGTATTTACATAAATATGCAGTTAATAACATTTTTATAAGCAATCATATCAGGATATTGTAGAAAACTGGCGCGCAAAATGGCGCGCAGCCTTATTGTCAAGCGTGACGTCATTAGAATATGGCGCTAATTATTACGCTTCTGTTTCCCGCCCTTTTGTTAATGCATTACATTTTTTCATGTTTTATGCTTTAAATATGTAATAAATAGAAAATTTAAGGATGTCTTCAGTAATAACAAATATTGCGCAGCACACTCGTGAAAAATATCAATATATTAGCCACACTCGTGAAATATATTTGTTATTACTGAAGACACCATTAAATATCCTCTATTTCTTCGCTTCGATGATTGTTCCTACAAATCAAACTATCTTACTAACATCTTTAACAATAGTAAGGTAGCAGTGTACAGTAGAGGGTTGTGGCCATGGGTGATAGTTTTGTCAAATGGCTAGCCCCTGTATAATGATATGTAAAAAAAAAATATAAAAATAAAACTGTACTAAAATTGGTATAAGCATGATGAAGTGGGCTATGTGAGCTTCACATTTGTAAAAAAGAAAGAAGATTTTTTTGGTTCGAGAATAACATTTTGGCCATAATCCGAAAGGGTGCGTACACATGAAAAGCTAGCTTTACAGGAGGTAAAATTTTGACAACAGCACACGACGCAAAATTGCAAAAAATCAAGTTCTACAATTTTACTGCGACCCAGATAAGTCTGCAACCAGGTAGGTAATCTTTAATTTCAGACAGAGCTTTGGAAAAAAATTACTAGTTGCGGGGGTCAAATTTTGGGTTTTTTGGTAATTTTTGACGTGGTTACCATGGTTTTCACACAAGTGACATACATAGAAAAAAGAGGTTTATACACTTCTCAGTACTTTATATGTATTGTAAATGTAATGCAGTTTACAAATATATATACATGTATACATGTGTTGTGAAGGGTAAATCCGCTGTGTTTACATTTCCTCGACATGTGCCTTGTTTATCAGAGTCGGGCCATTTCTACTGTATTCTGCTACCATATACACATAGAACTTGATTTTTTTCTGAAAAATAAATGCCTTTTTATGCTTGATTCAGCTTCACTTTCATTCATTAATACTTAAAACTACTCAAAAACGCCAAAAAAATCGTTACATAATTAGGTCAATATATAGGTCGTTAGCCTGTTACCTGTGGATGTATAAAGAGGGGTAACTCGCGCTTTCACAGGCACTTGTGAAATTCTGCAATTCATCACATATGTGTTAATTATGTTATTGGTAAAGTTGATACCAAACATCAAATAGTTCACAGGCTATCTCCTGATGCATTCATACTAGATTTCAGTCTGTTTCACTCAGTTCAGCACCCGGTAGCCATGGTTACTAATACATAAAGTTGTATTTATTGAAAATGGGTAAAATATCTGTTTTCATTCTAATTACACTATTTTAGATGTTTTTTCCACTTGATTCAGTATACAGATGAAATAAGCAAAGTCAGTAATGTCAATAAATTTTATTTCCATAATTACAGCTGAAGAAAATCTTTTTTTTTTCTAGCGAAATATGTTAAATGAACAATTTCTGAGGGTCACTGTCAATTCTAGGCGAGGAAAGTAAATAACGGTTGCTATGGTGGCACTTGTCTGATTTTTCAGAATATATGATATTTCTGTGCTGTTCATCGGTTACGGGAAGTGTGTCTGTTGCTAGTTTGTTGTTGAGATGGTTTTCCTAGTGTTCATTTTTTTGATATCAGTGATCCTCGATGATGTCATAGATGCCCATTGAGGACGTCATAGTTATGATAACATCACAGTTATTATGACTTCATCAAACAAGACAGTAACATCATAGTATCACTGTACTGTTTGTTTTTCACATGCAGATGATCTCAAAGCGTCATATTTCACCCAAAAAGAAATTTTATTCATGAAAACTACAAACCTATTCAAGTTTTCATTTTTCAGATTACCTCCTTTTGTTGGTAGTTTGAGAGCAGAATTGGTAAATACACCTGTCAGGGGAATTCATATTACTCGGTCACTATTAAAGCGAGAAAGGAAACGGATACATCATTGTGTTCATTGTCGCATTTTCCAGACATTTAAATTTTGGGAAAAAGAAAGTAATGTATAAGGTAGCAGTGTACAGTAGAGGGTTGTGGCCATGGGTGATATTTTTGTTAAATGGCTAGCCCCTGTATAATGATATGTAAAAAAATATGAAAATAAAACTGTACTAAAATTGGTATAAGCATGATGAAGTGGGCTATGTGAGCTTCACATTTGTAAAAAAGAAAGAAGACTTTTTTGGTTCGAGAATAAAATTTTGGTCTTAATCCGAAAGGGTGCTGACACATGAAAAGCTAGCTTTACAGCAGGTAAAATTTTGACAACAGCACACGACGCAAAATTGCAAAAAATCAAGTTTTACAACTTTACTGGGACCCAGATAATTCTGCAACCAGGTAGATAATCTTTAATTTCAGACAGATCTTAGGAAAAAAAATACTAGTTGCGGGGGTCAAATTTTGGGTTGAAAATAGCAATTTTTGGCATTTTTTGGTAATTTTTGATGTGGTTTCCATGGTTTGCACACAAGTGACTTGGGTAGAAAAAAGAGGTTTATACACTTCTCAGTACTTTATATGTATTGTAAATGTAATGCAGTTTACAAATATATATACATGTATACATGTGTTGTGTAGGGTAAATCCGCTGTGTTTACATTTCCTCGACATGTGCCTTGTTTATCAGAGTCGGGCCATTTCTACTGTATTCTGCTACCATATCTGTTGAATTTTTATATTTTTTTTTATATTGCAGAAACAATAATGGATTCGCAGCTTTTAGCCAGACAGACAACAATGTCAAGATGGTAAAACATAACTGGTCATGACCGTCTGAGGATGAAGAGGTACAATGAAGATATGTAAATAACATTTTCATAATTTAGTAATTGCCTAGCTCACAACACAGTAGATGAAATGGCGGGAAAGCAGACTTCTTCCTATAAAGCACACAGAGTCGTGCGTCCCTCCGGTCAGACTACATGTGTACACCACAAACAGGTTACCTTGGACTGGTTTTGTGAGACCTGTAGAGACCCTATATGTGCCAAATGTATTTCCACAACTCACAAGGGTCATATCTTTGTTCAACTGAGTGAAGTTACTCCACAAAACAAACAGAAGATCAAAACATTCATCAATGAAACCAAACGAAAGAAATTTATTCAAATACAACAGGAAATCAATTCTACCACGGAAAATCTGAAAAACCATCTAAGCCATTTTGAGATTGTAACATTAGAGGTGATGAAACAAGGCGAAAAACTTAAGGAGGAACTGGAGTTTTTGATCGCTCAAACACTTTCCCGGGTGAAGCATTTGGAAGAGGAAGGTTCAAAACTTCTCATCAGATATCAGAAAGAGCTCGAGGAAAAGTTTGAAAACATGAAAAATCACCTGAACGAGTGTAGGGAATCTCTACAGATTGGAACAGATATCCAGGTGTTTGACATTGCTAGAGGCCTCAACACCTATGTTACATTACCTGGAGGGCCAAGCCCCGGTAACGCAAACTTTAGCCCAAACAAAAATCCAGAGCGAACCCTGGAGCAGTCATTAGGTACGGTGACCTTGGTCTCGCCTGATCAATCCCGAGTCGACGCTGACTATCAAACCTCTTCTGACAATGACCAGTCGTATGTACACCTTACTTTGCCTATATCGACTTCAAACGATGTCATGACCCAGATCAGCCCACCACCGCAGACAAGTCCACTGCCACAAACCAAGGTTCTTTCGAAATGGACTGCCCCTTATGCTATCGGTTCTACCAGCTGCCCCTCTGGTGGAAGTGGGATATGGACACGTGACTGTTATAGTCGCACTGTGACCTGCTTCACCATCAAAGGAGACGTAGAGAATCAGGTTAAAAGTCCTATCAAGGTCATAGGCATTTGTACTTCACCTGTGACCAACAACCTCTGGACATGCTCCAAAACATATAACAGTGTAATGGAGCTAATTTCAGGAACATTTATACGGAGATTCAGCACAAAGGACTCGCCAATGTCCATATGTGTTACCAATGATAATCGGATTTTGGTGGGAACGGCTGGCAAAATCACGGAGTACAGTATAGGTGGTACACCTGGTCACACAACAACAATCACACAGGCCGGGAAACCATTGGTGTGTACGCCACAGAGTATCGCACTATGTCCTGTCAGTGGAAATGTTGCTGTCGTGGATCTTGATAAGTTAACAGCATATAGCAAGAGTAAACCCCACCTCACAGTTATGGATAAACACCTACATGAGCTATACCACTATGGACGAAAGCGGCATAGGAGCAGAACTGGCTTACAGTCTTTTGACCCCTGGGATCTAGCATACGACAGTCAGGGATGCCTGGTCGTAAGTGAGTTTCACAACCGCTGTCTTCATCTCCTGAATGGTGATGGACAATACCTACGACTCCTCCACGTTGACAAAGGTTTCGCTCGGTCTGTTTGTGTAGACAGTGGGGACGTTTTGTGGGCTGTGTTCGGTGAGCTTGGTACAGAAGTCAAACTACTGCAGTACACCAACTATGAATAAATGAACTTAATACCTTTGTAGCACATGACACACGCAACAAAATCAGCCATGCCGTACTGGTGATCCTACATTCACTTTAACGTACAGGTGACACACACGAACAGTCAAGCTTTGCTTCAAAGTGACGCTTAAGATAACTATTAACTAAAAATCAAAGAGAAGGTATTAAAACTATTAGGTTTTTTAGAATGAAGGATCCGACTATTTCATGAAGATAAGGATGCAAAAAGAGAGACAACTGAGCTAAAAACATTAGTTTTGAAGAATTTAAGCTTTACATCACTCAAAGAAATAGCACATTTCCGATGAGGGCGACCAAAAATCTTGCTCTTAGTCTTCATAAATTTTTCTCTGGCATCATTAAGCATTTTTGAAGATCATTCAGAAAAGTGTTTTTTGATTCTCAGAAGTTACGTGGGATTCATTTCCGACATTTGTTTTTTGTTTACACAATTATAACCATTACTATTATCCATATGTTGTAAAGCGCTTTAGAGTAATTTTACAAATTATATAGGGCGCTAAATAAATGTTGTATATTATTATTATTATTAATATCAATTAAGAGCTTCCCACCCTTCTCGCATGTATACGAAAAGGGTGGAAAACTCTTGATGTCGGAAATCAATATATACAATCATTGGGGGTGGCATTTTTACCGAGAGTAGATTTAACCCTCTAAAAGCTTCTACTTTCACTCTGTCCTGTTCTTCGAATGACAACCAACTCCTTGTCGGCCAAACATGTGTTTATAATAATATCTCACACTTCTTCGAAACCCAGCGACTCCGCTCTGGACAATCTTTTCGCACACCTCAGACAGAGATACCCTACCTTATACCCCGTGCTAGATTTTTCTATCTCGTCCGATCTGTCTTGTACCTTTACGTGTCATTTCGCGGAATTTTTGCACTGCGATGTATTCATCCGGGTGTTAACTGCTTGAAATGGACAATTTGCATTATATATGTTCTGTTTTGTCGTTAAATTTATAGTTTTGATGTTGTTAGATATTTTATGCTGTAGATAAAATATAATCTACACTGTGAAATACGTTGTAATCTATGTAAGGACGGACTACATTTTTACGCGGAAGCAATCAAATCATTTGAGGCCCACGGCGGGATACTTGTATTTTTTAGCAAAATTCAATAGTTCTTTTCGAACTAAAGGTGCGAGAAAACAAAGCTTACGCCTCGGTTAAGATTTTGTTACAGAATCTCAACCCTCGACTTAGATAACCCGGTCTCGCTCAGTTACAGGTAAAAGATTTTATTAATCTTGTCTTTACCATAAGATTATGGTGTGATAGAATATATTTCTCTATACGTGACACCTTGTGGACGATGCAAGTAACTGACTTAGAGTGATGTTTTTGATGCTAATTAAAGGAATTACACGGCAGGGAAGCGGTAAAATAGGTGCTGGGTTAAATTGTGGCAAGGCCTGATACCGAAACATATATGAAGAGTTTCCTCCAGCATCATTCAAATCATATTCCGCCTTGCTATGTTAAGTTCCAAAACTGTGTTTTATTCTATAAAAGATTTATTATACTAGCTATTGTCCGTCACATTTTGCTTACAATGTGCCAATAATAGATGTTGTATGAAATGCCTCGTGTGGGCCCTAAATTGGAAATAAATAATTGTGTACATTGTATCTAATCCAATATTGAAAACAAATATTTGTTTTTATGTTTGTTTGTTTGTATGGATTATATGGGAGACACTGCCGATCGGAAAGAATAGGAAAGTAAGATAGGAAATGATGTAGATCTTAAGTATTGTATTTGGGGCAGCAGATCAATTCCTATTTCTTCAATATCCTTTAATAGAAGAAATGGGAAACCGGAGTACCCGGAGAAAACCCACGTGTTCGGGTCACCTGCCCGATCACGTGTGTTTTCTCCGGGTACTCCGGTTTCCTCCCACACTAAGACCCCCCACGCGCTAACATCCGGGCCAGAAAAGAGTGATTAAAATAAATTGAAATAACTTGTTTCATAATTGTTGTAAAAAAGATAAAGTTTATATATATGAATAGAAGAAATGGACGAAAACCCCTGATTCTGATTGGGGCCAACATTAACCGCCTCTTGCTACATGCAATCGGATACAGGAGGTATATTCTTTCCCAGAACTGCACACGCCAAAAGAAATATGTCAGACTTGATCAGTAATATCAATATTACTTATTGAAAAAGTAAGAAGATTTCATTACTGCATATATAAGAAATCCGAAATTCCACTTTTTTCTCTACACTCTTGAAATATATCACGACGACATCGAATGCTCACAGTTATCCATTAATTTGGTTTCGAACGTAAAAAACTTGCTTGGATGATTATAGAGGGGCTAAACTACAAACAAAGCCAATCAATTTTACCGTTATGCTATCGTGCGATTCCTTTTTTTCTTTGCAAGAATCCGCAAGTTCCCACAGAGTTGAACTGGTATCATCCACAAGGTGACGCGAACAGAGCCTTCGATTTGTCACTCATGACAACATTATTCCAGGGATGCATAGAATGTGTGTATAGATTGGTAACGGAACGCTTAGATCTAAAAAATTATGAAACCAGTACATGCTTTTAACCATGCCCTAAATGATAAAAACAACAAGTTCTAGTAGTAATTGTGACCATTAAAGAACTCCCCCCAACTGCCCCCATGGTCTAATTGATGCATCAAAATTAAGCAGGTGATTATGCCATAAAACACTTATATTCAACCGGTCATTTTGAGTAGCCAAGAAATGGTGGCCGCGTTGTCCAAAAATAGAAGCAGCAATATAGTTCGCAGTAACTCTATATACCTATACCAAATTTGAGCAAAATTGTACAATTTTTAAATTTCAACCAATCAGAGGCCAGTTTACATCAGCAATTTTGTAAAATTACAATACGGTGTCTGTAATAGTATTCGTAGTAGCATTGATGACCACGTACATACCAAATTTGATTGAAATCAGCTAATATTTAAATTTCGATCAACCAGAAGCCAGTGTATGACGACCATAAAAAAAACAGAAGCAGTATGAGTGTCGCAGTCCAGTCAATATCTAAATTTCAACCAATCATAAGCCAGACCGTGGTGGCCATTTTGTCGAAAAAAGTTAAGTTTTCCCCAAACTGCCTCTGTAAGTAGAAATGATTTATTCGAAAGAATCTGCATTGCCTTAAAAATCAGGAAAATGGGTGGCTTTTGACATCACCTTAGCGTCCACCCATAAATGTATTAATCAAATATACAAAGTATGTAGGCAATGGAGGCCATGTTGGATGACGATCAGAAAATGAAGCGACTAATGCTTCACTTGCCCAGCAACGCTGAGAAAACGTTCGGTGACCATTTGGCGGAGGAAGAAGAAGAAGAAGAAACGCAGCAAAACCATCAGTCCTTGAATACCAAACTTCGTTTTGATGATATAATAAGAGTTATCTCTCTTTGATCACTTCTCACGCTAAAAATTACCGTACACTTAAGTTATGCGAAACATGGATAATGTTTCTGTTAATGTATTGGTACCATCCCATCCATCATAGAAACTAGATTCGGAAGTAAATAATTCATATACAACAGAACGAAAATAACGTTAGTTTATTTCAAATTGATGCCATTTTATACGGGCTGAGGACCCATATTTCCTTCTGTGGGCTCATGCATTTTACACTTTTCATGTATTTTTTATGAAGTTAGTTGTCCTACTATGAAATAAAAAAAAAATGCATCCTGAACGCAAATTGATAATAGGTTTGTGAATTTTGATTTGGCAGCACAGGACTTTACTCCGTTGCATCGCTCTTACATGTTCTGAAAATCGATTTGATCATGTAGAGATCGTTTCGTAAGAGCGACAGTCCCTGGATCTGCGGGTCCAGGGTTCGAATCATCGTCTAGTCCAGTTGCATTTTTACTAGGAACACGAGCTGTGGTCGATTTTTTTTTTTTTTTTATTTCATCTTTATTCCTTTTTTCATTAATGTTTTGGAAGGCATGTATTTTTTCTTCAGAAATGATTTATGAATACTAATAATGTCATTCCAGAAAATAAGGTAATAAAAATAATATATACTGCTTTATCACAACCTAGTTCGTAGGTCGTTTCAAAGCGCTTCACAAATTCCTGTTCTTTATTATCATTTGCATCCAGCCAATATCTTTCTCAACTTCCTCGGGATCATACAGCCGGTGCTGCCAATTTGGCGCTCACAGCTAGCATTTAACAAGTCTAGCACTGTCCAACCACGTACTCATTTACAGCTGAGTAGACTGGAACAAGCGGAGTAGAGTATATTGTTCAAGGATACAACATAGTGCCGTGACGGGATTCTGATCCATTGTTAGATTATTCGCAGTGACACGGGGGCCCTTAAGTTCTGTAATCTTACCTCATCTTCAGCGCATTGTACATGCACATTTCGTCTTTCTAGATTATCAATAGTGCAACACAATCTCACCGTAAGTAAGGCTTTAGGTAATTCCAAAATGTATGATGTATTTTAAGTAATACAAACCTGTATGAGAATAGGTTGCAGGATGTCGTTTTATACTGAATTATACGTCATTTTCTATTGTAATCACATCTACATTGAACACATATCCTTATTATTCATAAGCATCACCTCGCGAGGTTTCTGTTAATGATGAATCATGACGTCACAACTATGTTTGAAATATTGTTGGTTTTCCATTTTTGTATTTACAGTTCATTATCGCTATATGTTAGCACGGTTGCCAAATTGTGAAATAAGATTTTCTACCATTTTACTAAATACTGAATATATATTTGGTATAAAACAAATATATAATAACACCAAGTATACGACCTGCAGACCTAGTATATAGCCCCGGTACAATGAATGCCTTAACATGTTTGTCTTAGTATGCCTATGATTCTGGGTTTCGCAGAGCCAATGGAAAAAATAAACAAAATATTATTTATCTGCATGCATGATTTTCAAAGGGAGTTAGCTCCCCTTTTACGCACAACGCTGGCAAGTTACCATCATACTCTAAAAATAAAAATGTCAATATCTACACTTCTTCAGAGTCCTTTACCTTCCAGATACTTTCCGCTGTCACTGTATGGTCAAATAAACTCTAAATAATCGTTCCGCACGTCACTTAATGTAACTCACTCGTTTGTCGCACGGTGATGAATTATTCACGGAATATTGCGTTTGAAAGAAATAATTAAGCGACTTCGTACAAATATCAAGACAGCGATTTTTGGTTTTGTTTTGTTTTATCGGGGTGCTTCAATACAAATACCCAAGATAATGCCCCGGACTCTACAGTGATCTTATCGACTTTCAGCAATACGAATTAAATCTGTACACGGTACATATAGTTTTACTGCTGTTTATCGTTGACAAATATGTGTTCGTTTACAAGTTTTGGTCTCAACGAAAAGAAAGACGAATGGAATTACACCCAATGTAGACTAGAGATCAACACATTGCCCATTGTTGCATATTCCAAGGTTCCTGTGATCCGGAAGTGTTCGAGTCACGGCACGGCACGACTGTGTTGTATCTGTTCCAGTCTACTCAGCTGTAAAAATGAGTACGTGGTTGGGCAGCGCTAGAATTATTGAATGCAAGCTGTTAGCGCCGAAATGGCAGCTCCGGCTGTATGCTACACAGGGAGATGAGAAAGATATTGGCTGGTTGCAAAGGCCCTATAACCGCGGATAATAATTTGTGAAGCGCTTCGAGACGACCTACAATTTGGTTGTGATAAAGCGGTATATATAAGAACCTCGAATTATTATTATTATTATTATTATTATTACATATTTCCTGCATTTAAGTTAGTTGCATACGGTGGCTGATTGAGACACAGGGGCTTGTAACAAATATATAAAAACATATGCAAACACAAAGTCTAGCATCATAGTGTACTATAAAACATTCTGAAATGAAATGAAATAAAAATGTACGTTCGTATATATTTCTATTTGTTACAAGCCCCTGTAACCATCCAAATATTCGTTCTCATTATAACGAGAATAACATCCCTTTAAACCAACTTATTTTCTTGTTATAACGACTATGGTTATCGTTATAACGACTTGGTATATCGTTATAACGAGTTACCTAGTCGTTATAATGATAAACTAGGATGGTATATCGACGAATTTAAATACAGTAAAACCCCGCTTACTCGAACTCGAGGTTCCAGATCAATAGTTCGAGGAATACATGGTATTCGACGAATCCGAGGTTCGACCGACATCACCTTTTTTATCAGGTGGGACAACAGACAGTGCGAGAGCTTCATATGATATCGCAGAAAGTAGATGTTTAAAGCATATGATAAGACTTAAAATAGCTAAACAATGAAAACATATAGCCACCGGTATCAAGAAAGTAAATAAAATTAAAAAGCTGCGTGTGTAACGTACATTGTACTTGCTGTTTTGATATAGTCCGCCATACTGTAATCGGCTACGTTGATTTTACAAAATATCAAAACGAGAGGAACTCTTCAAGTTGATCATTTTAAAATGAAAATAGTCTTGAATCCTTGTCATCATAATGTTGAAAGTTTTTATAACGAAGTTGTTATATATAATGTCATACTAAGTAGTTTTAGCGAAATATTTACTCGCTATAACGTGATACAAAGTCGTTTTAACGGGATACTTTACTAATATTATGTGATGTTATCTCGTAATATATGTAACTAGATAAAGTGTCATCAACCAGCCACCGTATCATTATCACCTTTGTGTGTGAAACATTTATCTTCCTGTGATTATTTTGATTTCTCAATTAAAAGAGCTGGAACTGTCATCAATGCTAAAGGAAAGCATCCATGCTAACGTATAAATATGTGATATCTATGTGTTAATAAGTTGGGGAATTCAAGATATGGGGTTTTGTTTGGCAACCTGTTTCAAAGTCATTGCATCCCTTTTTTCAAAATAATAGGTCAGATATATACTGACCGATGACATAAATTTCAAAACTATAAATCGCTGGGACAATGTAAAGTTCCCGTAGATAAACTAGAAATAGTCTTGCACAGGTTCGATACTAGCAAATCAACACCATTCGGCAGAACTCGGCTATTTCCGGCCACGCTCGGCTTTACCAGCTATTTATGACACATGGTGTTTTATTTTGATTTCAACAAACTTATTTTATCAATGTGCCCTCTTTTATCATATAGTTCAAACTAACTTATAATCCCATTCCTAGGGCACTTTTTAAAACCTTCCGCAAATTCAAAAACTGGTTCCCGCCAACTTGGATTGGCAACGGTACATTTAACCCCGTGATGTACTTTAGCGAACAGGTGTACTTTTAGTCAAGAACCGAAACGATAGTCACGTGGGCTTTGGATATTGACGTGCTGTTATTCAGACACGGACGGGCAATGCACATGGATAAAAGGCCCCCCATGGGGATTTTCAAAATTATTGTTGTAATTAGGTTAAACGTTTCCCTTGAATAAATCCGTCTTTGTTTCGAAATGTATCCCATTGATTTCAATTTGCTGATTTATTATCTTCTTTTATATAAATTAATAGTTCTGCTTGCACTAAACAAATTACCCTTTTGAGGCCTCATCTGGTGAATGGAAGACAGCAAAGTGTCAAAATACATTAGCAATTACCAATATCTAATGATTACACATGTCAGAAAAAAACCATTACTGTAGATTTTACAACACTCCCGTAATTTACTTTCAAAGTAACAGTGAAGAAACGTACCTGTTTTCGGTAATTCTACTTGTAAATGAAATGGAAAACGTCTGTACAGACATACCGAACATTTTGGAAATACCCAAGGAAAATATTTCTGACCTCCAAGGAATGCTGAATGGAATGATTTCAGAATACGAATTGTCGGACAAACAATTGGAGTTGGCGGGCGAGGTCGCTTCGGCATTAGCTATGCAAGGACGATTTGAAATATTGGGCAAGATGGTTAACAACATCTGTCAACAAAAAATGGAGAAATTCATGTCAAACGAGTCGTTTTTACGGGCCTTGGTAGCGCTAAAATTTGAGCAGAAAAAATACAAGGACGTTGTCAATTTGTTAAAGGTAAGATTTGTAATTTCACTACAAAACTTGATATTTCATATTGAAATTCAAAGTTTCAATGTTTTAAATTTAAAGCCATTTAAGAGATTTGAGAACGAAAAAGAAAAAAAAATGCAAATTAGAGTCGAAAAGGGTTTTCGGACAACAGAATTTAACAATTGATATTTTATTATTTTTCACTCCTTTTCCAATCAATTCAAAAATTAGAAGCAAAGAGATATAAGCAGTTACTAATTGGAAACAATTATTCATGCTTACATACATAAATACAAACACACAACCGGCACACGCGCACATCTCAATCGCACCCACACATAGCGTAATTATAGTACAATGCGTTTTGTTCATTGTGCGATTCTCTGATAAAACGAAGCGGTCAACGCCACCCTATCTATTTAGGAGGGAGACTGAGTATTTTTCAACCAGTGAATTTGATTAACTATTCCTGTATTCTAACATCTGATGATTTCATCTGAAAGAACAACTCAAAATGTGTCATTTCAAAGGGTTATTTTGGCTCTAGGGGGTATGTAACCACTTTTTATTTTTGTTTTAATTTTGAGTATCTCCCAGATGGAAATTTCTAAAAGTTGGCAAGTATATAAACGCGTTCTAATTTAACTATAACCTATAAAAATCACAAGGACCTGAGAACTTGTTACAGATATTTTTGGACCTATGTTGGTTATTTCAACTTTCGGTAAAAATGCCACCCCCAATGATTGTCTTTCGGTACAAATGCCAGTTTTTACCAAATGTTTATCTAAACCCCTAAAATTACCCTGAACACTTTAGTTTAGGTCCAAAAATAGCTGTAACTAATTCTCAGGTTCCTGTGTAAAATATCGCCCTAAACAATCCCAATATTGTGCAGAAGGGGCGATTCAGCAACTACACCGGTCTCCTAGAGATTTGGGACGAGGCTCATTACGGAGAAAAGGAGGAAAAACTTGACCATAAACTCAATGCCCTCATCAGATTCAGAGTCCGACAAAAGTAAGTTACGTTTCACTGCCTTATTTTCGCAACACCCCGTCCCCCGTCCCCCGTCCCATGTGCACGTATAAAATGGTATTAATAAAACACCTAAGATTTTCCTATTCAACAATGCTAGCTCTCCGAGTTTGTGTGCCGCTAACGGTAAAAAACTGTGATAAAAAGATATTATTAAAATTTTGGATGATAATCACTTTAACTACCATCTTGAAATATTTTGAAAAGTCTGTTAACATTGTTTTAATTTAAAATATTTGATTGTACAGCTTAAGGCCCTCTCTGCAATACACAAACTCAAATTGAGAAACAGGTAACTTATATTGATCACAAGGAATGTCATTTTAGAATAAAAAACAAATACTTGTGATTTCAGAAATACTTACACTATAATATAATATTTCCTCATATGTTCCAATTTCGATCATGCATCTTGCCCTTCATTGCCCCAATTAAGAATCCACAGATACAATGATAGTTTTAGAAAAATTGTTGCAAAATTAGTTCAGCTATAATTTTCTTAACAATAATTGATATTGTTTATCAACATAGCGCTGAAAATAGTATTTTATAACAAGTAATTTTTTTCTTTAAAGTAAAGCTAGAAAATGTAGTAAAATGAAATAAAAAATGTAAGATTTTTTTTTATAACAATCAAAATTTAATCCAATTTACAATTTAGAGAGATTTGTAAATTGAAAAAGAATGGAAAGAAAAATATTTGTACTTTTCTCAGATTGTTTATTTGAGAAAAAAATTCTTCAGATGAACAAAAAGTTTAATAACATAAAGGAAACTAAAATAATGCAAGGGCCTCAAAAATTTGTTTGTTTCTAGAGAAATATTGCAAAAAAACTGTTTTTAATTTTTTCAAGGCCTTTTATTTTTTTAAACAATGTTTGGTTTTGCCCGTTTAGCTTTCAGACCATTAGCATACAAACTGAGACAAGCAACAATGAGGATATATTTTAATGATTAAACAGCAATGCAATAGAAAATATGTAAAAAAAATAGATAAACATTATTATTTGTTTTCAGGTTTTCCCACATATACATATCTTAAAACTAATTCTTTCAAAGCAGAAAGAATACACTGATAAGCATGTGATCCACCCCAAATAGAGTTAATCATTTTTAAGAATATTAGTTGTAATAATCCTATTTTCCAATTCTGGTTAATAAAATATGTTTAAAGTCAAAGTTAGGAATATTTCTAGGCATATATGATACTTCAATAGATAGCTATCAAGGTAATTGTCTAGTGAGTGGGCCAGAAAACAGTTTGACAGAACTTTAATTTATACTGCTGATTTTGTACTTCTTAAGAAATCCACCACCTCCGAATATCTGTCCTAGTGGTGAGCGACCGAGCACAAAACTATCGGCCAAGTCAAAACATGTGCTGAATAGATGGTTCCTCGACAACTTTTCCAATCCCTACCCTTCACAGGAAACCAAGCAATACCTCGCTCAGACGGCAGGACTAACAACCTACCAGGTAAATAAAGTTAAGAAGTTCTGTAGGGGACCTTTTCTGTCCAAAAAGATTTAAATTTTATTAGCCATTTGGCCATCATTTAAATATTTGTGGAACTGATAAAAAAATACGGATTCCTGACCCACTGCAGGTAAAAACACTGAAGAATTCCTCTGTAGGTTTACATACTCAGAGTTATCTCCCCTGATAATTTCTCCTAAAGTATTGCACAAGCTGAATTTAATGATATCTTGTGCTCATAACCCTTTAAGGCCTTTCATCATAGGAATGTTAATAAAAAGTTATAGATATTAGAGTTACCTTCTGTATTTATTGAGTTTTGTCCCTTTGTTAAAATGGAAGGAGAAGCATAATATTACTAAGTACTATTAGGTGTGAGAAAAATTCTCTCTCTCAAAAAAAGAGATGTTTTCTTTATTTTAAAGGTTAAGACTTGGTTCGCTAATGCAAGACGAAGACACAGATTGTCCGGGAGACCGGGCATCTCTGGCAGACAGAAGGAACCACTGCAGGAGTTCTTCCAGGAATACCATGGAAGTTTCTATTCCAAGTTCACTAGAAACGTTCCGTCTCATCCCACACTGGGAAACCCACAGGGCCATTTGTCTCCGCAATCAACCGTCCGCTATCAGAATGTCTCCACACCTACATCTTATAATCGGTGTAATATGACAAATCTACAAAAATCTCCTGGAGAAATGCTGCCAAAACCTACTGGAGAGTTTCCAGTGAGCGGTGTTTCTAAAGTTCCGAACACGGGATACCTCAATAACAACGAACCTCGCTGTTACGGATCCTGTATCAGGGAGCTAGCTCGCATGTGTGAGAAACTCCAGGTCCCAAACAATCAGACAAGTCATGTGACCAGGGTCTCCACCTCGCAGAATCTGCCCCAATGGACGTCCCCTAGACCGGGGCCTTGGCAGAACCCGGACACCCCCCACCAGTGGGGCCCCAGCCAGACACCCATGGTTAATACGTCACCAGATCACATTGTACCGATGGAGGTTCATTACTATGCAGGTCAGTTGTAAGATAAATTTGTTGGAGAGTTTTCCTGTGAAATTTTGAAACATTTAAAGTTTTTAAACAGTAGAAAACAATTATTTATAAATTAATTATTTTTCATACCACCTTACTTTAAAATGCAAATTTTGAAGGATCTCCACATAAAGTTAAAAACCAAAAGGACATATGTTTGCTTAGGGTAACAAGTTGAAAATTGGTCATTGGTTAGGAACATTACATTAAAAATTAGTTTTGATCTATATCTACTTTTTTTTAAATAGTTTTTTTTAATAATAATTAAACTCTTTTAAGTTATTAGATAATGCTAGGTTCCACCAGGGAAATATAGGAATATTTGATCATAAAACATGAAAAATATTTTCTGGAATACTCTTTTTACCTTCAAAAAAACAAATGAAAAATTGAGGGTCAGAGTTTCCGGACAAAAAAATTAAGTTAGGTACAGGGAACTGTTAAAAATATCTTCTTTTTTTCTGTTTATAATAGTATGTATTTTATGTATGGTATTTCAAACATTTAACTTCATTAACTAATTAACAACTCATTTGAAAAGTACACAAAAAATGATGACACATTTGAAAAGGACTTCGAGAGAAGTGATGACACATTTGAAAAGGACACAGAATTCATGCTTTGATAATACTAAGGTGATAATTACTGAATCACAATAATTTGATTCTAATATAAATTTAAAGGGAGGTAATTCTTAACACAAAGTTCCAGGTATATTATGTGAAAGTAACATATAGCCTTAACTTGTAGCAGGCATTAATCTAGAGAAGTGCTTCACACTTATATTATAAATGTATACACATTTTGTACCTAAGTAGGCCAAACAAAATGAAATTGTTTCAATTTCAGTAGACCTGGAGACAGCATTTCAGAATGTAATAATGCATGTTTAAAACTAGTTTAATTATCACAAAAATCATTAAGATAAGCAATTAAAACTACGATTAAATTAATTACAGTGATTTTATGCCTTACTTTCATAACACATGCATTATTAATACTCTACAGTCTACTCAGCTGTAAATGAGTAAGTGGTTGAGCAGTTCTAGAATTGTTGAATGCTAGTGATGAGCGCCGAAATGGCAGCACTGGCTGTATGCTCCCCATGGAGTTGAGAAAGATATTGGCTGGTTGCAAAGGCCCTATAACCACGGAAAATAATTTGTGAACCGCTTTGAGACGACCTTCAAACTAGGTTGTGATAAAGCGGTATATAAGAACCTAAAACTATTATTATTATTATTATTATTATTACACAAAATGTTTTATTAATTTCTAAGTGAAAATATAAATACAAATTATGTTTTAAGAAATGGGAATTGTCATAAGATTAGTATGATATACTGTTGATAGGTAAACACTGTATTGATATGATATATAATCTGATGTTTATTACATATATAAGATTTATTTAGGGAAATGAAATATTTTTGAACCAGAATTCAGTTAACTTTATTCAGAATTCTTGTTTCTCAGCAGAGGAAACTCCTACCTACCCAGCCTTCAACAGCATGCCACAACAAAGCCAGGCCACTCCGGGGTATCTCCCCCTCCCCCTCCAGTCTCCAGAGGGGCAGGGCCACAGATATTTCCCCCAGGGTGTGCATTACGGTTCCTACCAGACAAGCGAGATGCCAGCTCTGGCCAAGTAAGGCAAAAGAAAAATTGAATTTATCTTGAAAAATTTGAAAAAATACTGTCACAACCATGTAATGATATTTGTTTTCAAATTTTAAAGTACCTTTTAACTATTATGCATCCATATAATTGATTTGGTTTATCAAAAAATTTGAAAGTACATTGTTTCCCAGTAATAACAATCTTGATTGTAATATTAGCTTACTGGTTAATGATTTTGTAAAGAGAAACAAATCATGTCAATCTTTGATGCCAACATATATGATATCAGCAAATGTAAGACTTAAAAGTGACAATTACCTGGCATGAATTTTTTTAATAAAAAAAAATAATAAAAGTATTAAATGGAACATGCAATGGTTTTCGGTTGCATATCATTTCTCTCATGAGACAATATATTTCAGATTATGATTGATAAGTTTTCCTTCCAGTTAAAGAAAATTCCCGAAATGTTAAGTCTTAGGGAAATAAAATCAGATTAGAAACATCTACTATTCACACTTTAATTACAGAATAATCCTTAAAAATACTTTCAAGAAGGACATAAGAAAAATTCCTGTACTTTATTATAATATATATTGACTTTGAAATGACAAGATTTGAATGACTATCACAATATTTTTTAAGTCAACAACAAAGCATACTGAACCCACACACTGCTGGACTGGAGGGAACAGGTCCAGGGAATGACCCGTACACTTTGACTTTTGAACCGCAAGCTTACCAGGTCAGACACCATGTCACTTTATAATTAAAAAGGAATTCGAATATCAGAATTTATAATTAAAAAAAATACAAAGAAATGAAAAAAATATGGTATCAACATAAAAATAAAACTATTAATTGATATGAAATGTAAAGTGTTGTGTACATATATATACTTCAAATATACTTACACAGAGTTACAAATATGACAAATTAAACTGCCATTCTGTTTCTTTTTCATGAAATCTCAGAAACATGACTTTTCCGGAATTATGAAAATACTTTGCATAACAAAAATTATCTCCCCTTACAGTTTTACATTGTGTATCAAAATTTCCGTTAGGCAAATTCCGCTGACCAGGTAGCTCCATCGGTTAGAGCGATAGTATATATATATATCAATCTGAAGTCTAGAGTTCAAATCCCGGTCTGGCCCCGTTGAATTAATTTACACCCAAAACACTTGTTGGTAATATTTTGGTTATTTCATCTTTAATATTTTTCATAAAAGACCCACACTTAGGCATGTGTTTCTTTTCAGAAATGATTTATCAAAGCTGTAGTCAGTTTCCAAAACTCAGTTACAGTTCTGGGCAGTGGTACAAGGGTCTTTCATAAATGATCATAAAATTACGATAGCAAAAAAATATAATTGTTTGGAAAACCATTTTATCCCATGAAAAGCTAAATCTTCATAAATTTATTCAGCGTGATTAGTCATAAAAATGTGATATTTTTTCCTTCTAACAGACTCTACATCCTCAGTCAGAGCGAGAAGTGGCCATGGTGTTGTTAGATCTATCTTCGGACCGGTCAGCACAGTCCAGTCAGTCAAGCCAGTCAGCAATGTCATAGATTTTAGTCAGTGTGCAGTCGACAACGTCATAGATTTTAGCCAGTGTCCGGTCGGCAATATGTCATAGACTTTAGCCAGTGTCCTGCGGTCAGCAATATTATAGATTTTAGCCAGTGTCCAGTCAGCAATGTCATAGATTTTAGCCAGTGTCCAGTCAGCAATGTCATAGACTTTAGCCAGTGTCCAGTCAGCAATGTCATAGACTTAAGCCAGTGTCCAGTCAGCAACGTCATAGACTTAAGCCATTGTTATCAACAATGTCAAGCCCGTATGAGGAAAAAACATTTCATTGACATTAATCATACACTTTCATTAAGAATATTTCTAATGTTGAAATTAGAAATAAACAAAAAAAGATGAAATCTCTGTATGATCATCTAGATTACATTGTATTTGGTTTCATACACTTGTTGCACTTATCTGACAAATTTTTAAGGGGCACTTAAAATAAATCCTCAACCCTGGTAAACTTGGGTTGGTTTCTGATATGATGCATTGATTTGTTTCTGTCAACACTCTTAGTATGGGTTTTTTGCATATGTTTAGCAAAAGTTTTGGAAATGTTGAACATTTAAGGGCTATTTACAAGATACAACCCTGATATTTTTACAGTGAAATGATAAAATTTGTAAATTATACCAATAAGGATAAATGCTACCTTATTGTGACATTGTAATCTCCTTTCAAAAAGAGAAAGAGTTCGACTTTCAGAAAATGTAAAATATCTTTCATGGGTGGTAACTAATCTGTGTATTGATGACTCTTTGGTAACTCTTAATAATAAGAAACTGTTTATGATTAATTTGTTAAGGGAGATAACTCAAAATTACAAGTAAGGTAGCAAACATTTAAAGTTAAACTTTGTGATATGTTAATGTATCATTTAATAGTAAAATTTAAAATCAAATTTGACAATTTTAAATTATTGTCATGGATTGGTGTACCAATTTGTACACATCATAATGAGAAGAGTATTTTTATGTTTATATATTTTTACAGGAAAAATAAAAATGTGTAGTCTTCAGAGTTACATAAAACCTTTAATGATTGCAGAAGGAATCAGGAATCCATATTGTTTTTATTTGGACTTCAAAAAAGCATATATTTTGGAGGAAATTTATTGCATGTCCAAAGCTACATAAACATTGTTTATATATTTTTTTTAAATGCAAATTATTGTTTCAATGTTTTTATTTACACATAGTTTATTTTCATATATTACACTGTTTACATGTTGAAGATACATACACTTTAATTTACATGTCATTACAAAAAAAAATATCTAAATTAGATATGTGAATTAAAAATTAAAAATCAAATCTAATTTCAAAATTAGAAATAAGAGCTTAAATGATTTTTTTTTTACTAGGTTTTAAATTAAAAATATGAAATATCTGTTTTAAAGCTTCAATAAAATTTGAGTAATATACAAGTAAGCTGCTACTATAATTCATTTGCATTGATATTGATATTGCCCGATAAGGACTGCTGTAATAACTTGTGTATATTGAAAATTTTGGTTTCTATAACAAGCAGTTTTATTGATAATCTATTTATTTTCTTTCTATTTTCTTTTCATTTTATTTCATTTTTATATTAATAGCTTTTGGTTCTTTTAAAGAGAAACCTTTTTCAGTCTTTAAAACAGCAAAAAAAGAAGCTTTTACTACAATTCAAGTCAGCTTTTAAAATATGAATGTTTTATATTTCATTTTTAAAACAAAAACGAAAATTTTATAGTCTTTGATTCTTTCCTGTAAATATGAATATTATTTATGTTATGAAAAGAGCAGAAACATAAATTTGATAAATGCATGTATGATTCAAAAGAAAAAATATGTAAGAATAGCATATAACCTATTGATTGTGCGAAATATTAAATTCTGTAATGTGTATATAATCATGGTTGTGAGGTTTTCACAAGTTGAAAAATGTTTGCTGAAGTAAATGAAGGGAGATAACTCCATTTTTATAAAATTTTGTTAAATGTTTAAAACCTTAAATGTCCTTAATTTTGTGACAAAGACTTTAAATTGTCATATCAGAAATAATTAAGATTTTAATATTTTTTGTATAAGACAAATTATATTTGTTTTGTTTGTGATTCTGATATCTATTTTGCAGAGAGTACATAGAATGTACATGTTGATTATATATTTTTGGATTGCTTCATACTTGTCGGTCACATGATGTGTTAAATTATAATTTGATTTTCAAATGATAACTTTGAAATTAACATAAATGTAGTTGATACTTTGTCAACTTGTTAAACAAATCTTTCTCTGTATATTGACACCCCATTTGTTTCTAATGCATGTAAGCAAATGCATGTATGATTATTACAATGAACTGTTTTTGTCACATTTCGATTATAGTTTTAACCGATATTCTTCTAATTACCTGATGGTACCCAATGTACTGCTGACATGAAAAAAATCCATAAATCAAATTTTCTTCTTTTCTTTCAAATTGAATTTGTATATATATACAGTATCAGTTCGAACACCAAATAAATTTAAACTTTTGTGTATCAAGAGACATTGATTCACATAAATGATGTTTTCATCTGTTATAGAAACACGTTTCACTGAATTGTTCTGCACTTTGCAGATATTAATGATGATATTTGTCTATAATTTTAAAAGATTATATTTTGTATTCCATTTTTTGCAAGAAGTGTATTTTTTTTTATATATTTTGTAATCGAGGTTCTATAAAATATTGAACATTTTAATTTTGTATTCCATGTTTTTGTGAATATTTGAATTATGTTTTTTAAATAAATTCAAAAAAAAACAAAATTTGGTTTTATTGTTATATTTCTATTTTTTATCTGGTCAAAGCTTTTAGAAACTTAACTCAATCACCCCTGAAGACACATTTGAACTCTACCAATTCAAAGGTTGGAATAGTTCATTATGAAATTTCAGGGGTGAATGAGTTAAGGAAATATTTCTAAACGTTGGGAGAGACAAGTAAACTGAAGAAACTATAGTAATACGGTAATTGTATTGCCCAGCCATACTTTGTGCTAAACATACTGAATATTAACTCCTAGCACCTTGATCTTGACTTTTGAGCGGGTTAAATCCGAGTATTATTTGTGACTTAGGGGTCCATCAGGCGGGTTGGGCGACGTATTAGATAGCGTGCTTGCCTTTCACCGTGATGGTCTCGTTTGATTACAGGTACCTGATCGGGCGCGAGAAGGTATGGATCAGCTACTAAAACACGTCAGGCAGTCGCCAGTTACTGTCCGTAGGTCGGTGGTTTTTCCCGGGGAACTCTGGCTTTCTGCCACCATCAAAATCGGGCACGTAGCGGTTAATAGGACGTAAAACACAAACAAACAAAAAATTTCAACCATGAGTGTTTTCCCTGGTTACTCCTGTTTTCTCCCATATCAATAAACCCTGCTCACTACAAACTGAGCCAAAAAGAGTGATTGATATACGTTGATGAATCTTGTTTCGTACTTATTGAGAAATAAATAATTATAAGTTTACATTTATATATTTGAGACCCGGTCCTAGACTTTCACGCTTACTGTATTCAGTGTAGAATGGCGCCAATCATTCTTGGACATAAAATGTGAAGAAAAAAACCATTTTCAATATTAAACAGTTACTGCTCGTTATCTTTGAATATTTACATTTCCTTTGTACAGTCATTATAGATAACCTACCAAATCAAAATGTTATAATCCAATACATTGTAAGAACATGAACTATTATATGTGAATTCATGTATTTTCTGTCAAACTGTTTTAGTAATCGTTGAACCATTCATGATGCGACATCAAATTCACAATATTATAATAGACATTTGCTGCCAGACGGAACTGGTAACCATAGTAAGTGCAATCTAAAAAGATGTACGGTCCGTAAACGAAAACTGTTTGCTTAAAATGTATTTTAAATAAAAAGGACTACAAAGAACAATGAAATAATATTTTCCTTCTGGTTTTGAATGTAAATATAAGCATTGAAAGTATATTTTTATGACATTTATTAAGATCTGAAATACAGTTCTATTCAAACATATTCCCCAACATACCTTACCATGCATCATGGAATATGTGTGAAAAGGACTGTTTTATACCGTAACAAATGTTAAAAAGATGTATTTCGCTCCTTAAATAATTTCATTATTACATCAATACGTATATTTGAAAGGGAATATTTTGTAGCGTATGAAAAGTCCTGGCAGTGAAGTAAATTTAACAGTACCAGTGTATCTCAATGTCATTTTGTTTGAAATTTAGCTTATATATGTTCTCAAGTTATATTTCCATTAGCACTAAAAATGTTTTAACTAGTTCTTGTACTTTCTCAGTGAAGTAACAATTTCATCTCTAGTCCAGGCTTGAAATTGCAAATAAATAGAAACATTTTATGACTGCAACTTGACTACCAATTACATTTCACTTACATTGAAGAAAAAAAATCGATATCTTATTTAAGTCAATTTTCTGTCATATTTGTCAATTATAAATGGTGCTTAGTGGGAAACCAAAAGCATCCTCTTAATACCGGTTCTCGTTTATTACGTCAAAAATTGATTTTTTTCGAAAATAAGCATTCCTGGAACGTTGTCATAAAATCAAAAAGATTTACAAAACAAAGAACAGAAGACATATTCAGTATTTACATGTTTAATTTACTCTCAGTTTGATGAGATTCATTACAATTCAGCACAACTTTCTTTCTTTCTTTCTCGCTCTCTCCTTCTACACAACCTACCACTCAACACTGACCCAGCCTATGTACAATATTTTGCAGCAGAACAGCTTTAAAGAACTACATTCTATCTGTTATAAGCTAATGACGAGGATTAATCCCACCCTATGACCAGAAATAAAAGCCCATGCTTGGTAATAAGCCCATACATTAACTTGCTTAACAGATTTAAACCGATTCAGGTCCTATCTAAAAAAAAAAACATCTTTTCCAGGTACATCCAAGGGAACTAACTCTATAGCTATGTCCAATTTTCCATCTAGCAACAAATTAGGAATAAACCCAATGTCCATTTTACCCCAATCTTAGAAACAGACACGAGTATATCAAGTATATATTGATACAAAAGATGTTTTGCACACACCTGTGAAAAATACCCTGACAGTATATCAATTTCCCTACCATCAACTTGGGCATAACCCAAATACAAAGCTACATTGGTTAGGTAAACAACACTGAAATTTGGTTGACAATAACACTAAAGATGCACTTGTATTTTTACACAAAATGCACCATTACAGTCGATAATACCAACATTTTGTTAATTTTGACACGTTAGGATGTACAACAGCAAAATGTATCTGAAAAACCCATGTCAGAATGGACTATTTTTCCTGAAGTAAGACTTGATGTGATGTATACAACAGTTTGTTCTGCCACCAATTTCCATGCCATGGTCATTCTTCTTTTGGATGAATTGACAATTTTGTCATTTGGTCCGCTGGTGTCCGACATTGACGCTGGTATTGTTGTAGTTATATTTTCCACTGAACACAGTTGTGGGGTCTACAATGTTTATTTGCACAAAAAAGTTCAGGTCATAAAATATTCTGTTTCTACCATGACGGCGCTGTGTTGGCTAATCTTCTCATACGTCTGGAAAAAAGAGAAGAAAATTTGTAAGTGTTTTGAAGACAAGTCTTATTTTATTTGTTCATTAAATACATTTTGGTCAAATACACTGGAGGGGAACTAAGATGGCTTGAATAGTGACTCTTCATTGAATTTCACACGATATAGTTCTGCAGACAAAAAACGTGTAGATTTTCATCAGGTATATTCAGACTAATGGATCCTAAGTTGCTTAATTCAAATATACATTCTATAATATTGATGTAGATACACCCATGAAAGTTGTTCAACAAGTTTAACTCCTGTCAAGAAACATATTCTGGTTCCAAATATGTTCTATACAAATGTCAGATACCAGAGCAAAGCATTTGCTATTTGAAAGAGTGTTTATGTATTTATGCCTGTATATACTTGCACTGATTGCCAGCACAAAAGTCTCACTCTTACAGTAAGAGAGAAGGCAGGAGGAAGGAAGAATGGAATTATGAAGGAAAAAAAGGAAGGAAGAATGGAGGGAAAACTTGAGAAATCAATCAACTTGAAGATCTTACCTCGTGTTTCTATCCTGATCCCGGATCTTCTTCTCCATCTCGGCGTCGGTCAGCGTCTCAAGGAATGGACACCACTGGTCAGCCTCGTTCTGGTTCCTGATGGCAACCTCCACCGTGGGCAGCGGGGCTTCACTACTGTAACACAAAGTACGCTTATTTATTTTAGCACACAGACTCCATTGGGCCCCACCCTACAGCCCTTGGGGGTAGGGATGGCTCAAAATTTACAAAGTATCAAACTGTCAACTTAGGGTTATAATTCCAATCAAGTTATCAACATGTAATATTCAAAGTATCATTTGCCATTATAAACCATAACAAATTTTGCCCCCCCCCCTTCCTTCCCCAGGGGGAAACGCGAGACCCCAGGGTCATGAAATTCACAATTTTGGTAAAGCACCTTAAGACCCTTCCATCTATGAAGAGTGTTTGATTCTACCATATCTAGATCTTGAGAAGAAGATTTTTGAAATTTTAGTCAATTTGACCCTTTTTGGCCCCGCCCCTCAGGCCCCTGGGGGCTGAGGACCATATAATTCACAATTTTAGTTGACCTTTGGCCATTGAAGGTTTCTGCAAAATTTCATTTAAATTGGTTCAGGGGTTTTGGAGAAGAAGTCGAAAATGTAAATTGTTTACGGACGCACGACGGACGACGCAGGACAAAAGGTGATCGCAATAGGTCACTTGAGACTTTGTCTCAGGTGACCTAAAAATGTCACGATATTTGATTCCTTCGTTCTAGAGATGGAGCGACCCCTAGATATGTCATGTTTGGTTTACAGGTGACACAACAAGTATGACTTGGTCTTGATAACAAGGTAGAGGGAAGCTCTTAAAAAGGCAAATATTACTTCTGTTTTCATAATCTATTTACAGATTAATGGAGAAACTATCCCGAATTTAGCTGCACTTGTTCAACATTAATACTTGAAGGCTTTTGAAACCGACAGATGTACATTCTTTGATGCCAGCTATCACTTAGTATACATTATCTAAAAGCATACGTCCTTTGATGCCAGTTATCAATAAGTATATGTTATCTAAAGGCGTACGTCCTTTGATCGATGCCAGATATCAATAAGTATATGTTACCTAAAGGCGTACGTCCTTTGATGCCAGCTTAGCTGTCCTCTGATGCTGTAGGCAATGGACGTCACAAACTCTCCTCCCAGTCCTGGGTATAAAAAACAGTTTATTAACAAATTTATAAAAGATCAAAGCTACAGAGCTTTCAAATAAGACATCACTGATAAATCAGGCACCACTGTAAATCAATGGTCAGTTAACAGGATGAGGGGTGTAGCCTGTGTGTTGTAAAAACATGACATACCTAGATTTGCACACAATTTAATTACGAACTCTTCGGGGAAAAACTGACATCATCAGCGACCACTTTAAATCTAGGGTCAGGAAAAGGGATGTGGAGTGAAGCCTGTGTGTTGTAAAAACATGACATACCTAGATTTGCACACAATTTAATTACGAACTCTTC
>NW_018408358.1:421258-453815 GCF_002113885.1 Mizuhopecten yessoensis | reverse complement strand
CACATGTATGTTTAGCTGAAATAGACACCATAACATATACACCACATGTATGTTTAGCTGAAATAGACACCATAACATATACCCCACATGTATGTTTAGCTGAAATAGACACCGTTACATATACCTCACATGTATGTTTAGCTGAAATAGACACCATAACATATACCTCACATGTATGTTTAGCTGAAATAGACACCATTACATATACCCCACATGTATGTTCAGCTGAAATAGACACCATTACATATATACAGTGGATTCCACTTAATATCACATGTCTGCTAATGTCACATACCAGTTAATATCACATGTCTGCTAATATCACATACCAGTTAATATCAAGTTTTCATAAAGCTCTTCTTTTTCTCCCTACATATTATATGTATTAATTATAAATAAAAACAACATTTATATAGCACCCTATATAATTTGTAAAATTACACTAAAGCGCTTTACAAAATATGGATAATAGTATATTAAAGTTATAATTGTGAAACAAACAAAAAATAAAAAATAAATGCCGTAATTTACTCCCGAATGTTTCAAAATTTGGCATGAAAGGGGATGTTTATTAGGATAATGAAATGTAAAATATGATAGAAAAAGTTATGTATTTTTACCCATTGTTATCACTGAAAAGACATTATGTTATTAAACAATCCAGTGTGGCTGAGTTTTAGAAATCAAATGTTTCAACCACTTAAAAGGAAGTCCAGCCATGATCAACAGGCCTACAATTGTAAATTTCTGCTGGCACTAAATATATAAATCACTGACCAGGCCTGGTCAAGTCTGGGAGGGGGAGGGGTATACACAATTTAATTTTCTCCCAAAATAGGGGTAACGGCGCTAATTATGGTAAATATACAGTATGTGGTTAAGACATTCTTCTTGTCTAGTTTATACTGAAAGCATACATATTTAGAACTAATATCTATTTTCCCTTCTTAAACTTTAACTTTTGTGCTAACCTTAATTTCTATATATTATTTTCTGTTGGATATATTGTGGGTGGGCTTATTCAGCATTGTGCTTGCAAGTCAAATTGAACAATGTGCTAAACTTTGAGAGAGCTACATGTACATTAAATATTTTTACAGTATATTGCTGAAATCTTAAAATAATTAAAGTCTAATGAATCATTTATTAATAATTAACAAGAAAGTATAGTCATATTATAATCTTAAAAAACGTGGGATTTATTCCAATAAAATGAGTAAAAAAAACTTTCTTGTAAACCTGGGATTTTTACTTAATTGACAAAAAAAACCACTGCCTCAGCATCATCATTGCTATGACAGCTTCAGCAAAATGTACCTTTAGTATAACACGTTGATCAGCCTGTTGGTCTAACAGATTGTCTGTGGGGAAGGCTTCAATCTGCTGACGAATCGCCTGAGACACGGCCGGTACAAAGTTTATAGGGTTCAGGTCAAGGTCGTCACACATGATCTCTGCAAACTGCTCAGGGGTGATCAGCGACTCTGAAAAAGAAAACGACGTAAATGAGACAGATGTTAATTTCTAATCTACCAACCCGAACAGGGATGGTTATGTCACCATTGTCTATTCTACATCTCTCAGGTCTACTCGACTTGAATTTCAGCAAAGACAGCGTCCTCAACATTCCAAGGGTTATGCTCATTTACATTCTCTGCACCCTTGTGATGGTGCGGTCCATATTGCACCCTAAGCATTTAAAAAAAAAAGAATAACAATCTAACATCAACGGAGAGGTATTAAAGCATCATTTTCTAAATTAATTTTGAATTTATACTTCCTATATTTAAATTATTGACTTTTAGACATTTGTTTTTTTTCACATTTTTTCTTTTTAAAATAACAACCTGTGGAACTATCTAGTAATATTTCTTTCTAGTTAACAATTTTTTACTCAAATAATTTCTTAAACTGCTCTCTGTTTCTTTTTATTTAACATACAATATTGAAATATAACAATTATTTGATGCAGATATTAAATAATTTCACAATGGCTTGCCCTGAGATAAACAACATCAATACAAATCTTTTTAAAACTCTGTTTAGAAGTCTCAACAAAAGTTGCCCTCTGATGCCAGGAGTCAACCTCAGGCCTATTCCAGGGTTTAACAAAACTGTCAAACACTCTTGACCTCTCAACCAATCAGGGCACGTTAAATCCAGTAAAGTTTGGGAAGGACCACAGCTTTTTACGTCACCAAATTGATTACCAGTTTTGTTCCAGGTGAAGCAGTCTCTGAGTTTCTGTCCCTCGTATTCCATGTCCAGTCGAATTGGCACCAGTTGTTCGGGCAGACTGGCGTTTTCGTGGCTTGGTGGAGAGTCTGTGTCATCAAAACTGCAACAGAAAAAAAGCCAATATTAATCTCTGTGACATGTGATATGGAATTGTGAATCGATGAAATAAAGAAATAAGAAATAGAGTCCATTCTGAGCAAAAGGATTTAGGTTGCTTTGGGAATAGATGAAAAATTCAAGGCCTAAAATACTTCAGAGATAATTCAGTCTTAATATTACTTATATTCAGTCTTAATATTATATACATATCACATCCGTGGAAGAAAATATGAAACTTAGTAAGAGGTAGGGAAATCAAAAACTGCATTAATGCATTATAACTGGCAGCGTCTTTTTTCTTTCATTCTGAAGATAGACAATATTTTGAAATTCTGAATCCATGGAGAGAAAAAAAGAAAGTAAGATGAGATTTGAGGTAAAACAGTTCTGAATTATATGGGTGTTTTTTTTACATATATGTATTTAACATCATTTATCTCCCCCCCCCCACAAAAACCAACAACATTTCTTTGGATTTACTATCAAGACTGAAAAACAAATTTAAAATGAAACATCACTGTGCATATATGCAGTACCCATGGTATTATTAATACAGTAGATCCAGGTTGTTGTTTTCCTCGAGTGTCTTACCAAAGAGGGAATGTGCGGACTTTGGATTTGCCGAGGCGGTTCCTGTTGATGGAGGTCGAGCATGGCACAGCGTCGAGGTGATGAGAACTACTAGGCACAGTCGTCACCCAGGTGTTCCTCTTCGCCTTCGCGTCCCTGTGAATGACAGGTTAGTTCAAACATGTAAATTTATTTATGTTGTAAATTCACCTAGGATGTCCCTTTTCACATTTCAGATATTCTGCTAGGCCTTTCTTTTATTAGGTTTTCCTATATTATTTGAGGAAAGGAAATTAAATCCTGTTTTCTTTATAGGTTTTTAAGAGCTATAAAGGGGAGATGTTGGAATTTTGAAAAAAAAGACCGAAATTGGGAATGGGGACGGTACAAAACCCTGTGACTAGCGTGAAATTTGTGTGCGCTATCAGGCAGGATCATAAATTGGCTTAAATCTCACCTATCTTGGTATTTGTGAGAGGCTTTACCTCTAGAATATTACCTGCATGTCGACAAAGCATAAATCTAACAGGCCCCAACCTACTATACAAGGGAGGTATGAACAATAAAGGGGAGATAATCACCTTGAATAAGAGGTATCACTGCTGATGGACACGGCTTTGTATTGGTCATCGTTGCCCTCTAGGATGTTGTCAACCTCCACAGCCTTCAGCAAGGTGATGTTGGTGGCTAGGGCGGGGGCACCAGTACCTAAGGAGACAAACAAAAAATGGAATTAAGTCAAAATAAACAATATGTACTGTAGAATTCATGTTTCATACAGTTTTTGTGTCATTCTTATTTTTCAAATATTTTTTCAACTTACACTGTAATGAAGCAATCTCAAGTTCAATTAATTTCTTATATAAAGAATTTTCAAAATTAGTGTTCTTACAAAAGCCATATATTATACTTAAGAAGTCTTTTGATTTCATATTACATTTTACAACCCCGAAGTCGTCGTATGCATGGAATATTCAGAGAAAGTGTTTTTTCTCCTGCTCACGCAACTCCAACAACCCAGGTGGACTATAAAATGGTCTGCGGTGGATGATGCGGTATCTGTGCTGTAGCATTCAAGTGAGGTGGCACTATAAATGATACTCCTGGAAGTACGGTCCCACTACAAACGGAACACAATACATCTCCAGCACACACACATGCATACACACATAGGGAGATATTAGCCAGATGGCATAGGACTAGTAGTAAGTGCCTGATAAGGCAGCTCCTGAAAATTCCTCAAAAATTGTATTGATTATTAAATGTATATGCTAATTGTATTGATGGTTTATTATCTATGTACTGTAAAGCGCTTTAGAGTGGCTTATTCTACGTAGATAGGGCGCTATATCAAATGTTGTATATTATTATTGCTACACAAATACTTACCTAAAGTTGCAACTCTTTTCCGTTCTTCGACAGTGAGTAGGCGTCGCCACATAGACGGATACTTCTTATACAGTGAACCCCTGAACATACGCAGGTAATTACCAACCTGAAAAACAAAAAGAAATGGGCATAATAAAAAAATACTGCACTTACAAAAATAAAGTTAAAATTATACTGAATCACTCTATTAGAAACTTTGCAGGGCTTTGAAGATTTCCACAAGCTTAAGTCAATTAATATGTCTTAGATGGTTAACTAGTGTTTGGAATTGCCTAAAAAAATCACGAATCATTTACATGTTCAAGTTCAAAACGTATTTGCCTAGGTATTAAGCTCCTTATCCTTTTTTTCTGGTCAAAGCATCCCATACCCTGACTATATGTTACCAATAGCAATTTACTTGAAAAAGTGTCTGTTAATTACGGACATTTTCGGGAATGTTTTTCATTTTCCTATATTATAAAGTACATTTATAAAATTTAACATAGTGAAAAGTAAAGGATACTCAACACCACAAGAACATGTTGTGGATCTTTACTTTTCGTCTACTGTTATGGCCCATATTGAAGCCATCATCAGACTGAATTAAATTCTCGCGGGATTGAGTATCCTTTTATTTTTTTATTAGTGAGAGAAGTTCTAGTGAATCCACTCACAAATCCGCCCAAGAGTGCTTCTGCTATTTTCTTCATAAGGATTGTTGGATCACCATATTTATTTGTTTATAATATTTGGTCAAATATAATTTCACGTAAATGGATGAAATATCGCCCTGTATACAATAAGGCAGTGTTCTACCCAGAATGTTTTGAAAGAAGCATGGTATTTCAATATTTCTGTTATAGCAGCACTCTATGTAAAATCAAAGCAGCAGGGTAACTTTATATGAATATATAGCAGAGAAGATCTAGGATAGCAGCATGGCAAGAAATTATAAGAGCATATATGGTGCCATGCTGCAAAAACAGCCTGGAGAGAACACTGTTGTCAGGGACGTATAATAATCAGGAACGTATAATAATTGAATTGGAAACTTGCCATTCTTTTAGTAAATCTATAATAAGTTGTGCATGAATTAACTCCCTTGATTCAGATTGAGGAAAGGCAGTAAGCTACCACTTGTGAAGGTTTCGTGAAAATTGATGTGAAAACAAACCAACTACTGATCGTGATCATGAGTATATTATTAATTACGACATTTTTTGTTGATATTGCATCACGTTAACATAACCTGCGGGAAAGCCAGAAAAAATGACATGTCACATTGACATTTATGTGAAATACTGATACTGGTCAATTGCATTAACTACCATGCATGCGCAAATGTTGTTTCTTAAAATGTGTACCGAGCACACATCTGCAGATCTAGACAATAAGGGTAGCCCGATAGTCTGAGACTAGCACAATCTCCAGCTTGGACAAGTGGTTCCTAAAACCGCTAGCCTGAGTGATTTGTCAAAATTTGATATTGTTGAATGTTTGGTAAGTTGAATTAATCTGCACAAGGACTAACAAAATTTGGAAACTACTACCCCAATTGACTAGTGGTATTCAAAATTAATTTCTAGCCTTGCACATCCTATGGCGATGACTGTTTCTCTATTTTGGGTGATCCTGATCATTTTTTAAAACAATAGATTTTATTCTTATATATGCTTCGTGTATGAATGTTGATCCTGACTCGTCTTTAATCAATATGGTAATTGTTTAGGGGTCAACAAGACAGGTTAGTAGGGGTGACATCACTTTCAGTGAAGTGACAAACCATCTACCTGCAAAACTGATGACAACATTAGAACTCGGTTTTAAAAAAATGTTTTTTATGGTATGAAATCTTCTTTTCAAAAAATGTATCGGTGCATTTGCGAAGATATAGATATTACCTTTCCAACAATGTATCATGGATATAAAAGACATGCGCCAGTAAACAAGAAAACCTTAATTTTAGCATTTTCCCCCAAAATAGACCATTTGGAAGACGTTCTGACTATCTGCTCCCTAGTACCACATGGGTTCGTTACAAATGTCTGAAATACACATATAAACAGGTCGGGGGAAAACCACTAACTTGCGTATAATACGCTAATAGGGGTATGGATTTTTTACTTAAAATAGCCAAAATAACTTTAATCTAAACCTTTTCAAATTGTTTGTCCAAGTCGCATTTATTCAGTCATGAAACATAAAACAAATGCAAAATTAAATTTTATTTGCATGTGGGAAAGTACCATAATTAGATGCAATACTTCTGGTAAAGTTACATCAAGTTTCTAAGTAGCCAACACTTTCAGTAAACATCTTTTAGCAAAATATTATTAACCTTGTCGTAAATTGATGCGATTTTTAATAATATCGTGCAAAAGTTACTGTTAAAGCGATTTGGGTTATTTTTAGTAACTAATCCATACTCCAACTGGCGTATAATAGGCGACTTTGCGTATTATACGCAAGTTGGTGGTTTCCCAAACCTGATACATATGCTATACTGATATGGGTGCTGTGACCCATATCAGTATAGCATGTGTATTTCAGAAATTTGTAACGAACCCCTGTGCTAGTACCGAAGCATACCAGCATTTCAAACACCTGTGACCGAAGCGAACGAACAGACAAAAACGTCTGTACCCCGCACAATCCTACACGCGTTATGATCAGTAAGTTATATTTATTTATAAACAAATTCGAATTGTGGGCATGCCCATTTTTAAACATTTGATGGATTTCTCATGGTTACTTATAAGGGAGATATTAAAGGCAATGTTACTGTTAGGAAGTATATTACAGAAAGAAATTGACCTATACAATTTCATTGGTAGACTTATCAACAAAGTCTGGCTTTCACAACATCAAAATAAACACACACAACCGACAACAGAGCCATTATTTTTGTGTCCCGAGACTAAATGTTTTCCCTGTAAAACAAGAACCCATGCAACTGACAAAACATCGCATTATGCTTACTTCAGACCCAACATAATAATATTCTCCTCCTTCTTCGATCTGGAATTTGTTCGGCATATCGCCGAAAGTCTTTGTTCCAACCATCGCCATCTTTGCCGGTGCTGTAAGGGGAAGTAACTCTTGATCAGGGTGAGACTAATGACCGAATTCCGCTACTGTCGATATGGAGCGAAATCAACGTCAAATTTGTTGCATCCGTGTTAATTTATTACATTTTATGTATGGATTGATACATTTAATATCTATAAAAATCGGCTGAATGTTTTTATTTAATGTAAAGATATTCTATTTCCACAAACGATGTCTTTAAATTTTTAGATACAACCCAATATAGTTACATAAATGATGTGGATATAATCAGAGACGTATATATTACACTGTAATATATACGTCTCTGATATAATGAAATCAAAAGAAAAAAACTGATATTCAAACTACAGAACTTATTTTCCATTGTGAACTAGTTTATTTTTTTATAAAATGTCAATTTCTTAATAAAGATAATACAATATCATTTGTTTACCTGGCACTGATGCAGTATGACATACATTATATCAGTGCAATTTAGATATTCCAAGACAAAAGTTTCAGTTTCAACTTGCTGAAGTTCAAAACATACTCTTGAAGCGGTTCGTGGTCGTCTAAATAAAGCTTCAAAGAAGCTCAATTTCGGTAAAAATATGCACTTTTGATTATTGAAAGATACACCATGATTTCTTTTACAAGCGCTTTTTATAAGATAATAGGATTAAGAGAACTACATGTATATATATAAACATTTGTATTTAGCCTACAATCAGACTTGTCTGAGAAAACCAAATTTAAGTACGTTATTGTCTTCTAAATGTCCAGATTATATTGAAGACTTGTCTAATTAGTAGTGATTAGAACCGAGGAGGATGGACCTGTAATCGGTCAAGTGTAATCTACTTCTATGCTATCTATACTATATGTATATTCTAATGGATTTGTGTGTTAACCTTTCACCACTGTAGACCATAATAGACTCATCCAGATCAATGTATGGTAGAGTCTACTAAAGTTACCTAGGGGTGAAAGGGTTAATATTGGGTCAGAGTGACAATCCATTAATCTGAAGTTCTAGGTTCGAATCCCGGTCTAGCCCCGCATGTTGTTCTTTCACTCAGAACACTGCCTGTTGTTGATTACATGTTGTGTATTGTATCTTTATTAATTTTTCATAAGTACCACAATATATAGTTTTCTTTTCAGGAATAAGTTATCCTAACTTTCTACAGGAAATCTGTTTCTAATGCGTAGTAACTTTACAAATTTTGACTTTGGTACGGAGATATATTTTCTTTTCAATATCAGTGTTTCTAAGCATGAGGGTGTCCACAAATACACGAATGACTGTCTACAAGATGATTTACCCGGGTCAGCGTTTAATGTGAAACATTTATATCTAGGTCTTGTTATAAGGATGCCAAGTTTACGAGATCATATAATGTATAGTATTGCCATACTGAAGAAACAACATATTCATATTATCTTTTCAGTGATTCATAAGAAGGGTACTTTTATGTTATCTTCCATCCTCGATACTCTAGGGGGTTACGCTCACATCACGCTCTCTCACCCCTGGAATATATGTCAGGCACACAGATAGCTGTTTGATTGGTCTCAAGTAAAAAAAAAACCACTTGACCAATCGCTAGACTGATGCCTGTCCTTACATGAATATTACAAAGGAGAGGCACCCGACTTCAAAGTCTGTCATTTTTTACCGTTACGTGACCGCGAAATTCTTCTTATGTTCATCAAAGGATCAAGCAAGTCTTCTCGGCTCGTCAACAAGGTGGCGTACTCTGAGCCTTCAATTTTGCTAGGACATATAGACCAGTCAGCCTACGACAAAAAAGGGCTCAACCCATACATAATTCCAACAAAGTTTATTTTGTGTTTTTCTTGCACTTATTTATACAGAAGATAACATATCAAAAGTCTAGAAAAATCTAAATAGGGCAAAGTCTTGAAAATTACGTCTTACTTAACACTATGCCCCACTTTTTGTGCCATTTCATTGTCCATGTTCATAAACATTTTGTATACGACAGAGTTACGTTTAAGACATGATGAGTTGTTATAGTAGTATTTATGGAAAGCTTAGACCTATATTGTTATTTTGAATGTAAGTTTAAGATGTTTTACCAATTATAAATCTTGTTAAAATGACACAAAACACCCATACCCCCTAAAATTTACCCCAAAAAATGAAAAATATTTCGATATTTTCTCAATAATTTCAAATATGTACATTGCACACATGTTTTTTGTTGCAACAACAACGGGTTAATCATATGTACTAATCTAATAAAAGACATGGACAATCGATGTCTTACAAATTAGGTTTGGTTATTTTCAATGCAAATATTTTCAGACAGGGTAAATTTTGAATTTCCATAGAGATCGCCCCGGTTGTCTGATATCTGTTAACATAATGTAGTGTTATATATCATTTTTGGAAAAGCTATCCATCTATCAACGTCTTATATGTGTTTTATGTGTTTTATTATTGCAAGTGTCTTCATGGTATGATCGACTTATAGAAAACCTGACGACCATTTGCCACAACATGTTGCTCATTCCTAAACATATACATCTGCATCGCTTTGACGAGTGGGACAACTAAAACGTTATGTTGTTACGGTATTATTAGAAAACGTCATCCAGCATACATGTATTAGTCTGTTCGTAGTTCACAAAGTTTATGACACGACACATTATCTACTAGCTCAGACGAGTTTGTTATCACGATTCGTCTTTCAAGTCACTTTCCACAATAAGGATTTGGCCGTTCGAACAACTGACACCCTTGCATTCACCACAACATGGGGTACATTCCAATCCATGCTTTCTACAGCTGCATCGCTTTGAGTCGCAGTTTGTTTTACAATTGCACCGGATAACTTTTAAAAGCAGTTCCGGTGCTGGTGGTAGGTGGGTCCTCATAGGAAGCAGTCTATCATTGGCGATATACCATCCCCATTCACACGGTGACAAATGCTCGGCTGGTCGTATCCACTGCTGTACCTGCAGATAGATTCGTTTGCTGTGATTAGCAGCAGCAGCAGTTGTCGGTGGCAATGTATGCACCTGTACACAAGTTGTGCTCAACATGACTTTGTTGGAGAATTTCTTGTACCGAAGTGTGTCCAGTCCGTCGGTGTGCTCGCCGTTGTATAGTGCTACAATTACTTTTTCCCCTGCTGCTACAACGTCCTCGTGCGACGCCTTCCTACAAAACACACCAGCCAGTTCTTGGAAGTAAGAGTCACCTTGCACCTTTTTCAATGGGGCTCCTTTTCCGATGCCAAAGATTCGAGACGTGGTGTCACATCCTGTAATGGCATGTACAAATGGCATGAGGGCACACGTGCTGGGTCCAAGGATTTTCTTCGTTTTGTTGATGTCCCATATCTTCATTTTCTTAGTTCCTGATTGTACAGATTGGAAGAAAATGTCATTGGCGTCCAGATCAGAATGGAACAGCAACAACACAAGAAGATCCGTGTCCTCACCTATCAACACTGTAGCGATGTCACGGGCGCTCTCCACAGCTGTTTGCACGATTAATACATCGGCATCGCCTATCGCGTGAACTGTCCGGCATCCACTAAGTTCTAGTTTTTCGCTCAACATGTTTAGGAAGTTTTGTTTGTTTTCGGCATTGGCAAGGAAGAGTTCTTTCTTTGACCTGAAAGGCATGTTCTCTGTAAAGGCGACCTTTGCACCAATGGCTCCTCCTGTTCGTCGTACGTGGGTTATGCAAGGGGTGCAGAGAGCGAAAGTGAGCGTAACCCCTGGAGTATGGAGGATGGGTATCGCCAATTATGTTCCAAAGTTTAATAGCACAGAGGGAAGGACATGCCAACTTATGCAAGTCTATAATAGAGTGACTAATGGGCGGCATTTTTTCAATGTATTGATTTTTTTTTCAATAAACGTACACTTTTGCTAAATGTAACGGAAAATACGTAATACAGTTTATTGCTTACCTCACATTGTAATTTGATCTATTCTCTACATAAGGGGGAATAGACCTGTTTGATAGGATAGATACCAGTTGCTATATATTGTTGATCGAAAAAAAGGACACTTTACTTGTGAGTCTCCGAGCTAGAGTCTACCGTCCTGTTTCTGAGTATAGGGCTAGCATATGGGAGTAAACCGGTCGATATAAATATGTTTCTAAGCGGACTGGATGGATTTTTTACAGCAGTGAAAAGTAGTAAAATTAACCTACTAAAGAATTTTCAAATTGTACTGATTAATGGTAGGTCTATAACTACTGGAGTCGTGAGTGTCACCAGTTAAAGGGCTCCGCGTTGGAGATGCTGATGCCCTACAATAATAACGGTGTCCGTCTGTCCTTCCGTCTGTATGTCTTCTATCTAGCTGTCCATCAGCACTTTCATTTTCGGAGATTATTTCAGAATACAAAAGATATATATCTTTTTGGAAATTTGACATGACACACATAACACACTGTGTTATGTAGATGTGCAAAATGATTAAGAAAGTTTCTAAGACTATATAAAATACTAAAATGAGGAGAGAGGGAATCCTCGAAATTCTAGGGCTACGCTTACCATCGTACATATCATGACAAAATCGAATGGACTGTGTTAGCTATTTGATTGACCGATCGCTAGGCTAATTTTATCGTTACACAGCCGCGCGATTCTTTTGCTGTACACCAAAGGTTCAAATAAGGCTGCTTGTATAATCTATACGATAGTGCGAACAGATCGAGTTTGCGAGTTTTTCATGATATATTCAGGGGGTACAAAGAAGGTAGGACAACGTGAGCCCTGAAATTCGAAGAAGGGAGTGCGGTCGGGTACTTGGCGGCCCGGGCCCTTGCTGACCTGCCTTTGTAGAGATGTGAAAAACCTTTTCGGAAATGTAGCCACATAGAGTAAAATCAATTAACGGGTTATTTACAGACTCTGACATGAATTTCACTAGCCGATGTCTTATTTTGTCATTTTCCGCCGCTTTGCCAGTTGGCAGCGATTTCAAAATATCTTCAATTTCCGAATTTGTAAAAGCCATTCCTCTAGGTTGGAATGCTAGATATTGATACAAAGCAGTAATTCAGCATATGACATTATTTGCTATCATGTTATTCAATGAAATGAGACTTGGATATCGTTTAAAGATTTTTGTTTTGCCTGTCCACCTAACACTTACAACCAAAGTGGAGAATAAAATGTCCCCTGGTGGTAACTACAGTGTCTGTGCTGGGCATTGTTATATATGAAAAGTAGGTCAAAAACGATTGACATGATTTAGTTAAGTACGTTAAACTTCGCCATCCCAATCGATACTCAACTACAAAATTAGTCCTTTGTAAATGACAGAGTAAATGAGATATGTCCCGGACAGGCCTACCATATTTATCAAGTATTAGTCATTGGGCGTTAACTATGTCCTGGACAGGCCTACCATATTTATCAAGTATTAGTCACTGGGCGTTAACTATGTCCCGGACTGGCCTACCGTATTTATCAAGTATTAGTCATTGGGCGTTAACAATGTCCCGGACTGGCCTACCATATTTATCAAGTATTAGTCATTGGGCGTTAACTATGTCCCGGACTGGCCTACCGTATTGATCAAGTATTAGTCATTGGGCGTTAACTATGTCCCGGACAGGCCTATCATATTTATCAAGTATTAGTCATTGGGCGTTAACTATGTCCCGGACTGGCCTACCGTATTTATCAAGTATTAGTCACTTGGCGTTAACTATGGTCCGGACTGGCCTAACATATTTATCAAGTATTAGTCATTGGGCTTTAACTATGTCCCGGACTGGCCTTTCGTATTGATCAAGTATTAGGCACTGGGCGTTAACTATGTCCCGGCCAGGCCTACCATATTTATCGAGTATTAGTCATTGGGCGTTAACAATGTCCCGGACTGGCCTTCCGTATTTATCAAGTATTATTCATTGTGCGTTAACTATGTCCCGGTCTGTCCTACCGTATTTATCAAGTATAAGTCATTCGGCGTTAACTATGTCCCGGACTGGCATACCATATTTATCAAGTATAAGTCATTGGACGTTAACTATGTCCCAAACTGGCCTACCATATTTATCAGGTATTAGTCATTGGGCGTTCACTATGTCCCGGGCTGGCCTACCGTATTTATCAAGTATGAGTCACTTGGCGTTAACTATGGTCCGGACTGGCCTACCGTATTGATCAAGTATTAGTCATTGGGAATTAACTATGTCCCGGACAGTCCTACCGTATTTATCAAGTCTTAGTCACTTGGCGTTAACTATGGCCCGGACTGGCCTACCATATTTATCACGTATTAGTCACTGGGCGTTAACTATGTCCCGAAGTGGCCTACCGTATTGATCAAGTATTAGTCACTGGGCGTTAACTATGTCCCGAAGTGGCCTACCGTATTGATTAAGTATTAGTCATTGGGCGTTAACTATGTCCCGGACTGGCCTACCATATTTATCAAGGATTAGTCATTGGGCGTTAACTATGTCCCGAAGTGGCCTACCGTATTTATCAAGTATTAGTCATTGGGCGTTAACAATGTCCCGAAGTGGCCCACCGTATTGATCAAGTATTAGTCATTGGGCGTTAACTATGTCCCGGACTGACCTACCATATTTATTAAGTATTAGTCATTGGGCGTTAACTATGTCCCGGACTGGCCTACCATATTTATCAAGTATTAGTCACTGGGCGTTAACTATGTCCCGGACTGGCCTTCCGTATTTTCCAAGCATTAGACTATTGGCATAATCTCTACAATGATAGTCAATGACTTTGTTTTGACATTTTAACATCTTCTTCCAACGAACCATGAAACCTTGGGTTAGAATTTATAGCATAACGCATGCTGACATAAAGGGTTTTCATGCTTGTTGAAATAACGACCTTGACCCTTATTTGAAATGAGAAAATTCAATAACACACCACATTTTGCAAGACAGCACAATTTATTTTCATATATGTTTAAGCTAAAACAGACATTGACTACTGAATATTGAGAATATGGTCTCGAGGGAAAAGTCAAATAATGTCTAAAATTGATAAAAAAAAATCCCCAATTATCTTCAATACTATTATCAAACATTATTTGTTATTCCAAATATTATTTGTTTATGATTTGATGAGATGGTTATTTTATTTCATTATCCTTTTATTTTTTTTAGTTCGTTATTAGATTTTAACGATTTTCAATAATTTTGATATATAATGTCTGTTGGATTGATTCACTCTGTAGGTCCATGATATATGTCCGGGGTTGAAGTCATCTTTGTATTATTCTAACATGCAGTTTCAGTTGTCATGGTTACAAGATAATGCATTGTTGTTTGTCCAGCGCACTGATGTACTGTATTAGTTTGACATTGTTAGCCTCAAACACTGTCCACAAGACATCCTCCCTGTCTACACCAACAGCCCTTGGCATGTTGTTGTCTGTGTGTATGACCCTGAGGAACTCACCATGACCACTGATGAGTAGGACACTGTTGTTGTTACAGTCCCCCATGACTAAGTTACCCACACTGTCATACACCACACCCCAGGGGGTAAATCGTTTACTTCCTGACTGTGATGTTGGCTGATATGTATGTGGGACTTCACCATCATATACAAATAGTTCTTTGAAATCTGCGTCCATGACAACAACACGTGGTTTCCCTTCACCACCATCATGCAGACTACTCCCATCAGCCACTGCGACATTGTGAGTGACAGGACACTCTGAGACCCCGTATGGTCTACACATTACAGACTTCCCTGTACCTGCAGCCGATGTAGTAAATACCAATGTACCTTTTGTGATGAATTTTGAGATTTGTTTGGCCATCCCTACAATAACATGGTTACTAGCTGTTATACAAATACACTGTGGTAACTCTCTGGTGCTGAATCGTTATACTAGTCGTCCCGACACGAGCTCAGTGATGTTGTTTTTCCTGTCACAGACCCACAGTGTGGTGGTTGTTGGTGACAGACTTATGTCTCTGATCACATCATCGTGTTTAACCTCCTGTATTGCTTCGCCCTTCCTGTTCAATAGAGTTAAGATGCTACCATCACTAGTCCACACCTGTCCTTCAGTGGTGGGACATACAGAAGATATAATACATGAAGGCGTCCACTCCCCTAACACATTGGTCTGATGCAACAGACTGGTCACGTCCTTTCTTCTTGTGGACTTATGTTGTGTAGGTGATATCCTAACCTTTCGTTCTGACTGCTGTTGTGTAGAGTATGTCTTTCTTATGTGTTCTGACCTCTCTTGTGTAGGGGATGAGCCTTGTACAGCAGCTGATCCAACTGACAGGTCATGATCTAGCGAGGCTTGACCCCGACCTTGATATGAGGTGTTTACCTCTCCCAAAGCTTGTTTCAGGTCACCCTGCGGATTTTGGTTTGGAGTGAAACTAGTAGTACCTAGGGTAGGTTTTACGGGGAGAGTGACTGAATATTGAATAGCACATACTGTGTCGTAGATTTGCATGTCAGAGCCACGCTGAAGTGCTATCTTACATTCCTTTACTTGTTGTTTTAGCTGAGTACTGTACATTTCCAGGTCCTGTTTGTAGGTTTGAAGTAGCTTGGCGTTATCCTCCTCCATTTGCTGATAGAGAGACAGAGTCCGAGCTGTTAACTGGTCAAGATCTCCTTTTAGTTTAATTGTTTGTGTCCGCAACTCGATTGAAAGTTTTTCAAAGATGCTGACATTGTCCTTTATTTGTGTGTCAGTAGAGGTGATGTGTTGGTTAATTTGTTCAAGGTCAACAGTTTCGGTTTTGTCTATGAAGTTTTGAATGTCTTCTTTCTTTTGAGAAGTAATTTCAATAAGGTCGCACACTGTATGACTCCTATGGACAGTAGACAGGCACTTCGTACAAGCTGGTTCTTTGCATTTTTCGCAGTAAATGTCAAATTGTCTGTCCTTGTGATGAATACATGTAGTTTGACCTGTGGCACGGAAAGGAATCTGTCCTTTGAATTCGGACGTGGCCATTTTGATAGAAAGATGAAAAAGCGTTGAAGATTCTAAAGTTTGTTGTATAACCTATCTTTTGTGAAATTTTTGAAAACAACCACTATTGAAAGTTTCACACAGGAAGGATACAAATGACAGTTCACGTAATCCTGTGTATTAATTTATTCCTGCTGTTGGCAGCATTAGTTCCATATTTCTTGTGTTGATGATTATGTCGTAGAATTGAAAAAATATTTGACAATGAAGTAGTCACTCACCTTGTTCTCAATGTCAGATTGTCCACAACACATTGAACAACAATACAAAGGTCCATCAAAGCAGTATATTTATGCAACAACGTTAAGCACGAGTTTTATGTCAATTCTAAAAAATCACTTCAGTAGGTCTGCATTCTGTCTGCTGTTTTAGATCACTTAAGTATACGACCTGAAAATGGGCGTTTAACGATAAGCCGATAGATGATGTAGTTATATACCTTGCCAAACAGTAGATAAGTTTATCATGGTTTTGTTAACGAGTTTATGCGCAAGTCCAGTGAGAGTTCACGTGCGATACGTGGACTCAGGACAGTGACGACATATACAAGTGGTATTGTCTGCCTAAACGATACGGACTTCACCACCCATCTGCCGCTTGTACGAAGTACACATGCGTTTGTGTCTTTTTTTATTCTGCAATTACATAATCTCTTATAAATGAGCTCACAATAGCCGTTCTTCAATAGTTTAAAGCTAAATCTAGGTAAAGGCCGAGAGAAATGTAAAGTTCAGAACTCGGAGGAAGTGTCCGTAATTTCGATTTATTTGTGTATACATACATGAATTTGAGCGTCCTCGTACATGTACTACTAGGCAAATGGATTGGCATTAATGAATTTGAGTTTATATGACAACTGATGTTTGTATGTGTGATGCTATCTACAGGGTCAGAGATAAGGGTTCATCGTGTACTGGATATTTATACATCAGTATACTACGTGTTATGACGTCACTACTGTGTGATGTTGTTCTTTATCAAACTGGGACAATATACAGGACAGATATGTCATGTAGTGCGCTTTTCGTAAAGTTTATGACAAGTTTGGGTACACTCCTGTATTTCCTGGACAGGGCTATTGGTCGTACTTTCATGTTCCAACAATGAAGTTGAGCATTCGTAAATGTTTGTCTTTCCTTCCACCATTTGACATTTGCGTTTAGCTCCGTGGCATTTATACTAGTTGTCCAACAGTTGCCTATATGTGGGTTTGTCTTGAGGAGTGACTATACCAGTGTATCAAATGTAGGTAATTCATTGTTAGGGATTTGAGCTAGTTTCATCACTATGATGATGCATGTCAAATAGCAATCAGCTATTTTTCAAAGAACAGTGACATATATTCATTATAACCCCCACCGCAAATGGGAGGTGGGTATATGGTAATGCAGTCCGTCCGAGGTGTTGTCTGGAACATATCCCCACATGATTATACATTGGAATATCAAATCTGATATGCTGGTACGTCTTAAAAAGGCGGAGTGTAATGTAAAGATATAAGCCACTGTGAAAGAAACGATTAAATCCCCCCCCCCCCCCTAGGTTTAGAACCCATTGATCATTTATATATTTGCAATTTGACCAGTATTGGACCATATCTCTTGGACAAAAATCTGAATTTGATGTTATTTGCCACACAATATCGAGATTTAACCTTTTTGAAATCGTCTGTCAGGGCCTCTCAGGTTATAAGAAATGGTGATAAAAGTAAGTTTCAATTTTCAAAACTCATCTCAGGTTAAGCAAATGTTCTATACGAACATTTTACATATTTAGCAGTACCCAGGGAAGGTTCTACAGCACGTATGGCAGGAAAATGAATCTCACAATCTATGTCGTAGATTTGTTTGTCAGGGCCACACTGAAGGACTATCTAGCATTCCTGTACTTGTCTTTTTAGCTGAGTACTGAACGTTTCATTTTCCTGTTTTAATGTTTGTTGAAGCTCGTTTTTCCCCCTTCCATTTGTTGATAAAGATATTTAGTCTTGGCTGTGAGTTGGTCAACATCGTGTTTTAATTTCTTTGTCTGTGTCTTCAACTAATAAAACTATAAAAGATTGGAAGGAGTATTTTCTATTTAATCGGTACTTATATTGAATAAAACAGTCAAAAGGAATTTTTTTATCATTTGTAAAGGAAACCTGAATTGTTCGCTAAATCCTGTGTAATAACTATATCCTTTTGTTGGCAGCATTGGTTCCACATCTCCTGTGTTGGTACATGTACAAGTAATTATGTGGTCGAATATATTTTAAAATGTCATAGAACAAAGCAGATAAAGTCACTACAATTGTATTCAGTTTATTTTGTCTCAATACAGCAAACTGATGCCTCAGATACTCACCTCCATCAAAAGAGTGTATTTGAATCATAACCAAAAGAACAAACGTTCTGTAAATTTTTTAATTCATATCTGTGAAGATAGACTTTCTGTCTGCTAATATTTGTAGATCATGTAGTTACAAGATAAAAAGGATGACATTTTGCGTTGTGTGGTAGGTTGTGTTTCGGTATACCTGACCTGAAATTTAGATAGGTTGATGATTAGTTCGCAAAAGAGTGTTTGAGCAAGTCCACATTAGAGTGCCATAGTTGACTTATGACAGTGATAACACATACAGGTGTCATTGTCTGCCGAGCCGTAATTCGATACGAATTTTACCACCAATCCGCCACCTTTTGGAAAGTATGTATGTTTCTGTGTCTTTGTCATTCTGTAAATGAAAACAATACTTTTAAATGAGCACACAATGGACATTCTTCAACAGATCAAAGCTAGATCGATGTAAAGAACGAGAGGAATGTGAAATTCGAGACTCGGAGGTAGTGTCTGTAATTTCGATTTGTTTTTGTACAAACATTAATATAATTGCGTTGCCTAGCCGTTAAACGATACGGACTTCACCACCTAGTCACTCACCCCTTTTGCAAAGAAAACGTGTGTCTTTGTCTAGGCGCTTAGCAGCCTGTACAACTAATTTTTGATTACAAAATATTTAAACCAAACTAAAAAACAGCGTATGTGTGCTTGTGGCTTACTGAATGTGTCTTTGATAATTATGCATCCTGATATAAAACAATTAAAAACATGATTGATGATGGAATGTCTAAATTTTGCAATTAATTCCTGCGATTTCCTCTCTGGAAAATGACCCTAAGACATATATTATTTTTCCATTCTCCTTCCCTCCCGTGGACCAGCTCCAAAATGAATCTTCTCATAACAAGGGTTAGCTACGCCCCTGGACCGTCTTTTTCGTTCTGTTTTAGTAAATATTTTAATAATGATTTCACAATGTTCGTTCTCGTACAGGTAGGAGGAATAATTTTCAGTAGTGAGTTTTAATTTATATCATAATCAATGTATGTTCTTTTGAGAGGAGTGAACTAGAACATAAGTGATTATATATACAGGATCAGATATAAAGGTTCATGGATATCTATAGATCAGTTTACGCTATGTAATATATCTCCCCTAATGCGTGATGTTGTTCTTTATCAAACTGGGTCAATGTACAGGACACATGTCATGAAGTGCATTTTTCGATAAGTATTTGAAGAGTTTAATAACAGTCCTGTATTTCTCGGTCATTGATCGTATAAATATCCCCACAACGTAGTTGATAAGGACTTATTCCAACAGTCAGTATGACATTTTCGTTGCATTTTGCGTTCAGCTCCTGACAATTATACATAATGTCTGTTCTTTTTAGAGGACGAATTAGAACATAAGTGATTATATATACAGGATTAGATATAAAGGTTCATGGATATCTATAGATCAGTTTACGCTATGTAATATATCTCCCCTAATACGTGATGTTGTCCTTTATCAAACTGGGACAATGTACAGGACCCATTTCCACTTTGCTATGTTCGGTTTAAATATCAGAATCCGTACGTATCTAAATCCAATATTATGCATAAATTGTAATAGATTTAAATTTGTTCCTTTCTGGAATAAGTTGTACTTCAATCTAAACAATATCTTATTTTATTGGTGTATTCTTTACAACTGTATATTTGAAACATTTGTATGTTATAAATCCGCCTTTACGTAAGGCGAACAAGTCGGATAAAATTGAATTTTGGTTGGTCGAGAAACTCTGACGTCTGTTTTGCACTAGGTTCAGTTAAAACTTGTCGTTATGTAAAAAATGACATACAACAGTGACATACAAAATATACAATTTCGTCACATCATTTAACAGGTAAAAATGCAAATCGCTCACTCAGTCATAGCTTGATAAAGGGACCAGTCGGTCTGTTTTATTACGTACATTGTTTGTGTAAAAAGTAAAAATTTGATATCACATATTTCAAAACTGACGAATCTTAATCAAGATAGTCGTTATATATTTGGTATAAAAGTTTAATATTTTACGAGTTTGTCTCTGAACTAGTGTATCTCCGTAATTCTGAGTATAGGACTAGCATATTGGTTAAACCCGATCAATGTACAACCGTAAATATTAGGTAAATGTTTTGTTATAATCTATGAAAGACTTTTAAAATTGTACTGATTAATGGTAGCTCTATAACAATTGGATTCGTGTGTTTCAACTTAAATAGGCCTCCGCATTCGAGATGCTGATGCCCTACAATTTTACGATGTCCGTCTGTCCTATCGTCTGTCTGTCCTCTGTCTAGCTGTCCGTCATTATTTGCATTTTCAGAAATTATCTCAGAATCCAAGAGACTCATTTTTTATATTTTACATGGTTGGTTATACACTGTGACTAGTAGATGTGCAAAAGGATTAAGAACGTTTCTATGACTATACGATCAACGTCAGGGTCACTGTTACTAAAAAATACCAATATGAGAGTAGGAATCCTCGAAATTCCAGGGCTACGCTCACCCTGGAACATATCATGACGAAATCAAAAGCGCAGAGTACGCTAGCTATTTGGTTGACCGAACGCTTAGCTGATTTTACCGTTTCACAGCCGCGCGGTACATTCAAGGATCAATCTAGATATATGTAGCGTTCTTGTATAATCTTCACGATTGTGCGTACATATCGAGTCTGTGATTTTATCATGACATATTCCGGGGATACAAGGAAGTTTGGAGAGCGTACTCGTGGAATTCGAGGAAAGGAATATGGTGGTGGGTGTACGGTCAGGTATATGGGGCCATTGCTGACTTGATTTTGAAGGATATGCCACCAAAACGTTAAACCAAATAACAAAATGTTTACAGACTCTGACGTCTGATTTCTTGGGCAAGGTAAAGTTTAAGAGTGCCCAACTTTGAAAGGTTGAACGCACAGGGGGTGCCAGTGATAATATTCACACATATATTAATTAAGATTGAGATAGGCATCACCCTGAACCAGGACCATGAAAATAGAATTTGAACGAAATCTCATCTTCGACAATTGTCGAGTATAGGATCCCAAGGGGTCTAAAAACCGTGCCGGTGCCCATGATTTAAAAGCATTGCACGTACAGGGGGTAAAACAAAGATCATTCACATCGAGTTTAATTAAAATTGATATAGGCATTCAGCCTAAGCCAGGACCGTTAACATATAATTTGAATGACATCTCATTTTCATACAATTATCGAGAATGGTATCCCAGGGAGTCAGGCAACCATGCTGGTGCCCAACGTTTGAAAGATTGCAGGTACAAATTTAAAGAGTCACTCACCCTAGTCCAGGATTATTAACATAGATTTTTAACGAAATCTCTTTTTTTTAAAAATATCGAGTATAGGGATCTTTGGGGTCTAGAACCCGTGCCTACGGAATCATGGTATTTCTTTATCATTCAAATAAGTAACAACTCCATTTAAATAGACAAGTATGTGCTTACATAATCTTACTCGATGTTCGTGTGCACAATGTGTGCGAACGATGTATGCACGGTGAGAACGATAGAAAACTAAATCGACACATTTAGAACACATATTGGACACTGTAGATGTACATGAGAGGTTGTTCCTCACCCGAGGCAGTCCAAGGTACATAACGTAGAGAAGCTACAATCCGACACACACGCAAATAATAATCTACAGTGTTTATCACAGACTTTTTTTTAAACATTTCAACAACTTCTTCCAAGGAAGCATGAAACTTGGGGTAAGAAAATATAGCATACTACATACAAAGATAAAAGGGTTTTAAGCTTGTTAAAATAACGTCTTTGACACACCCATATTCAAAATCAAAAACACAATTAACACGCCACATTTTTCAAGACAGCACAATTTATTTTCATATATATTTTAGCTAACATAGACATTTACCTGTGAATATTGAGAACATGGTCTCGGGGGGAAAAGTCAGACAATGTCTAATGTTGAGTATTTTTGTTTATGGTTTGAATTTCCAATATCTGGTATAATGTTTTAAACATTAACAATTTCCAACAAATTCGATAAATAATGTCTGTTAAAATGCATCACTCTGCAGGTCCATGATATATATCCGGGGTTGCAGTTCGAGTCAGCTTTGTATTATCCTCACATGCAGTTCCCGTGGCATTGTTACAAGATAATGCATCGTTTTTTGTCCAGCGCACTGTTGTACTGTAGTAGTTTGACATTGTTAAGCCCAAACACAGCCCATAGGACATCCTCCCTGTCTACACCAACAGCCTGTGTCCAGTAGTCATCTGTGTGTATGATCCTGATGAACTCACCACGCCCACATATGAGTAGGATACGGTTGTTGTTACAGTCCCCTATGACTAGGTTACCCACACTATCATACACCACACCCCGGGGGTTAAATGGTGCACATCCTGACTGTGATGTTGGTTGACGTGTATGTGGGACTTCACCATCATATACAAAAAGTTTCTTGAAATATGTGTCCATGACAACAACATATGATTTCCCTTCACCAACATCATGTATACTATCCCGGTAAGTCACTGCGACATTGTTGGTGAGAGGACACTCTGATATACTGTGTGGTGTACATACTAATGGCATTCCAGCCCCTTCAGCTAATGAATTATGCACCAATACACCTTTTGTTGAGAATTTTGAGATGTGCTTGGCCATCCCCACAATTACATGGTTACTAGCTGTAATACAGATACACTGTGATAACTCCCTGGTACTGAATCTGTGTACTAGTCGTCCTGACACGAGCTCTGTGATCTTGTTTTTGCAGTCACAGACCCACAGTGTGGTGGTTGTTGGTGACAGACTTATGTCTCTGATCGCAGCATTGTGTTGAACCTCCTGTATTACTTCGCCTTTCATTTTCGATAGAGTTAAGGTGATACCATCACTAATCCATACCTGCCCGTCAGTGGTGGGACATACAGACGATATACAACATGAAGGCGTCCACTCCCCCAACACCTTTGTCTGAGGCGACAGACTGGTCACGTCCTTTTTTCTTGTGGACTTTCGTTGCGTAGGTGATATCTTAATCTTTCGTTCTGTCTGCTCTTTAGTAGAGGATGTCCTTCCGTTGCTTTCTGTCGTCTCTTGTGTAGGGGATAAGCATTGTATATCAGCTGATCGAACCGCCAGATCATGATCTAGCAAGGCTTGACCCTGACCTTCATATGAGGTGTTTACCTCTCCCAAAGCTTGCTCCATGTAACCTTGAGGATTTTTGTTTGGAGTAAAGCTAGCTTTACTCAGATCAGGTTTTACAGGGTGAGTGACTGAAGATTGCATTTCGCATTCTGTGTCGTAGATTTGTATGTCAGAGCCACGCTGAAGGGCTATCTTACATTCTTGCACTTGTTGTTTTAGCCGAGTGCTGTATATTTCGAGGTCCTGTTTGTAGGTTTGTAGTAACTTGTTGTTATCCTGCTCCATTTGTTGAAAGAGAGACAGGCTCCGATCTGTTAACTGGTCAAGATCTTCTTTTATTTTATTTGTTTGTATCCTCAACTGGTGTGAAAGCTTTTCAAAATGACTGACATTGTCCTTTAGTTGCGTGTCAGTAGAGATGATGAGTTGGTTAATTTGTACAAGGTCAACATTCTCAGTGTTGTCTACGAATTTTTGAATGTCTTCTTTCTTTTGGGGAGTAATTTCACTAAGGTCGCAAACTGTATGACTCCTATGTACAGTAGACAGGCATTTGGTACAAGCTGGTTCTTGGCATTTTTCGCAGTAAAGGTCAAGTTGTCTGCCCTTGTGATGAATACATGTAGTTTGACCTGTGGAACGGAAAGGAATCTGTCCTTTGGATTCGGACGTAGCCATTTTGAATCTGTTATCTCTTTGAATATTAGAATGTCTGTTGTCTATTCAATCACAAAATCATTTCCACAGTCGGGAAAAAATTCTGTATTGTTCACTTAATCCTGTTGTAAGCAGCATTAGTTCCGCATTTCCTGTGTTGGTAATCATAGTGTAAAATATATTTGAAAATGTCACAGAACTAATCACATGTAGTCACTCACCTTGTGTTTAATGTCAGGTTGTCCACAACACAGTGAACAGTAATACATGAGATCCACACATTCCTCATAGCAGATTATGTTTGTCACCACGTAGCACAATTTTTGTCTGTCAATCATAAATGAATATCTGGGTAGATATACTTCCTGATCGCTAAAAGTTGTCGATCACAGAAATTGTCGTTTCTGATCCAACGCTAGATCCTGTAGTGTTCTACTCAGCGGGAAAATATGTGGTTTTATCTACAAGGTCAGAGAGGTAAGGTTTCATATGGTATCAGGCCATTTATTGATTTGAATTCAAGATTTAGTCAAACTTCCCTGTTGTGTGTTATGTGTGTCTTATGTACATTTTCTCGATATCTAAGTCTGATCAATGTTTGGGAGAGGGGTTTGTTTAGGGTTCCCCGTACCACTGGTCAAAAATCTGTCACATTTCATAGGCAACTTTTTTCGACATAAATATAGCTTTCAAAATAAGACAATTGCGTCCTTAAATTATTTTAGCTGTTGATAGTACCTTAAATGCCTAAAAAGAAACATTGATAGTGTCCTTGCTGTAAAACACGGCAAGACCGGGATTCCATTCATGCATATCCTATTTCATTTTACTGTCGCTCTAATAAACTTGTCTACTTGGACAAGAAATTGCCTAGCTCAACTACGCTGCAGTTATTAACAAATTACAGAGGGGGACTACGGTATATAAATATTGAATGATCACGCCTAGCAGGATTTATTGAATTTGTGTGTAATCGATTTTTGTTCATACCGCCATGAATATTGAAAATGCCGTTCAATCCCAATATTTCCATTCCAAATTTTATAGTTACTAATGATCCAAATATAGGGATTCCCTTATATTTTCGATATTGAAGTGTTTGTGTCATTAGTGCATCAACAATTTCTGAAAAATGTTATCGAAATGTTTGCTTCTGACGTGGTCTTATGTTATCCGAGGCGGAAGGAAAAGATTGAAAACGACGCTGATCAATTTGCGATCATAATCCTTCGAACGAAATTTCTTCTAGTAATACTTATAAAAGAAATTGCAGCGGAAATATTAATAAATCCCAATAATTACAATGACATGCTCTTGTGTTTTGCCTACAGTGGCACAAGGATCCTTAAGTTCTCAGAATTGTCAACAAACTTAACATTTTACAAATTGCCAACAATAAGGTCTTAATCCCATTGCTTATTAGAAAAGAAGACTTTTTCTAAATGTCAACTTTTCTGAAAACACCAAAATGTTCGGCCTCTTTTTGAACCCTCAGAGGCCCAGCCAGACTATTTGAACAGATCTGAAACATTGTTATCTAAAGTGTTGTGTTGAAAATTCAGATCAAATTCAGTTCTTGTCAGGACGGATGGGCAGCGAATACACAAATTGCATATATAACTCTGATCATTTACTTCCATATCAAAGGAATTCTAAACTGGAATTATTTCTACTCAACTATCAGGACATCTTAACAAACAAGAAAAACGTGGTTACTTTCACCATCAAGAACATTAATTTTAAGAATTTTAAGAAACCAAATCTTGGAGAAAACAAACGACAAATTTTATGAGGATAGCGTTCGCACGGTTGTACGATAGGTATCGTGGTTGATATGCGTTACGGAATGGTCTATGGATAAATTTCGAATTTATACTTATATCTTTCCTTATTTATGCATGCTGCATATTTTTGCCATATTTACGTGGTTATTTGTTTATCTAACCGCAATGGACATATAACAGGCCAACATTTTTCCGAAATCGATAAGTGTGTAGATAAACGGTCCTATATATGTACGACGTACTGCACACGCTGATGTAGTGTTAAACAGCAATCTTACCTGTTATCAGTTACCTGTTATTTACAAGTCAATGGGTAGACTTTTGTATCTCTAATCAACTTGTGAACCAAGTGTAACAGACACATTTAAATTAACTCAGGTAAGATCAATTGTGTTTTGATAACTGTTAAATCACATATACGTGTACTAGTACTGTACCGGACACTACGGCCACATAATTACCAGATTTAGATATTTGCATTGTAACATGCATTGAAAATTTAGAATTTAGATTCCTTATCACACATATGTGCGCTTTCTATCGAACAACAGGGCGATCGATTGTAAATTCAGCCAGTTGTGCACACTATGTATGTGCCACCGCTTTGGGCACGATGAATGCATGTTGTGCGCAAGATAATCTTGCAGCATTGTGAAATCACACAACTGTAAAATGACTTTGCGCTACTTTAAGGTCACAATGGACAAATGTGTTTAAACGTTTAAATGAACTTTCCAATATAACCTAAGATACATAGGGTGGTGATACGTGGTAAGAAGCAGGTTAGTATGAAGAGCTATCGAGTTGATTAAATACAAATCTTAAAGGAGGATTCGAATTGTAATGATTGGACAGTAGCATGCTGACAAAGTTTGTTTAAATGAGTGGCATTGAACCTCTTCAAAGGTCAAAAGGGTCAAAACTATTAAAGTGTTTGTACAGTGGGTTTTTTCAGAATAAGCAAAACGTCAAAGGTTATGCAATTTGGCCAATAACATGCTTTGATGGAAGACCATAAACTTAGTTCTAATTAATAACTTTCACCTATATTCAGGGCCACAGGGTTCAAATGTGTTAAATCAAACGAATGATTTTTATATGAACGAAATAAAGGGTAATACGATGGGATAGTAGCATACTGTGATGAAGGACAATCATTTTTTTCAAACGAGAAATCTTTTAGCATTTTGTTTTCTGAATAATCAAGAGGCTACATCTCATGATATTCAGTAAATAATGGTGCAAAATGATATTAAGTGTTTGATCTCAATAAATGACTTATTTTGCTATGTGTGTTATGAAGATCGACGTTTTTTTACTATGCTCACTAAAGTGGAGTGCCTTGTGGTTTTGTCATTTCAGGAGGAGTTCTCATTGTGAGGACGTGCAATTGCTTGGATTTACATGTTGGTGTCACCGTTGAAACAGACGACGCTTACCATTCCCGAACACCTGGTCTTATTATCCATGTGCTTTGTCTATGATATCTATGTAAACATACAATCTTTAAACTTTATCGTGTTTGAGCTCGAATAGTGGTTTTAATGACACTTCGGTATCCCCTCGGTTTTTTAGCTTGACAAACCGTCTCTGAAGACTAGATTAGCAAAACTGATTAAAATCGCCAAACAACCCAGTAAAATTAAAATACACTATGCTGAGATAGTTGCTACAATGTCTTGGCTCCACAGAGTTGCATATGGTGATCAAAAGATCAGAATCTCTGGAAGCAGTGCAAAACATGGTCTGATTGTAATACACAATACGCCACCGTCCTCCAGGCTCATAAAATAAATATGACCACATTAATCAAACGGGAATCCACGGTACAGTTGTGTGACCGCACAACGCACCAAAAATACCGTGCGCACATCGTGCATACATCGTTCACACACCTCCGCACATCGTCCACACATGGTGCGCACAACTGTACGTGCGATTTAACAATCGTTCGCCCCGTTGTGCGCTTCTCTCCGCACAACTGTGCGATTTGGTACAACTTGTTGATCAATATTACGGAATGAAAGAAATAAGGAAGGCTCGTTTGCAATTATGTACACTGTATATATTACTGTAATTGCTCATCACAATAATTAAGATTATGTACAATTTTTCAATGCGTGTAACACAGTATACAGTGACCGTTAGACTGTCAAGAATGGGTTTGGTTCCTCGTAACAGAACAGGTAAATAACAATTTGAGTTTTACCTGGCCTTTTCCTGACACGTGATAACGTATGACCGTTATGAAAACACGGCTTGACGTTTTATATTTGTTATTTGCATTCGTTTTGGTTTATAGCTCCCCTTCACCTGGTTTTCACACTTTGGCGAGTTACGTAAGTGCCCCGGGCGGGGGAAAACTACTGTCCAGGTACAAAGTGGCTATGTTTACCTGTGTTGCCGAGACTGTGTTGTAATTTTACATGTGTCGAATAAGGTCGACAAACCGAAAACATCATTTCTATATTTAAGAAAGCATAGACAGAAAGATAAGCTTATAGATGTAGCTTGAATATAGAAACATCGCACAACGTTCGTCGATCGTCCGCACAAATGTGCGCAAGCAATGATCGTCCAATTTTTTATCGTTCGCACTTCGTGCACGCATCGTTCACACACCGTTCACACATCGTGCACACACCGCACATCGTGTAACGTTGTGCGATCCCACAACTGTAGTAAACTTTACAATTTTGATTATGGAGACATCAAACTCATTTATCCGGATGTTGGGTGTATCCGGATGTGGTATGTATCTAGTTGTCAGGTGTATCTGTATGTTTGGTGAGTCCACATGTAGGGTGTATCCAAATGTAAGAAGTATCCAGATGTTAGAAGTATCCAGATATGAGAAGTATCTAAATGTAAGGTGTATCCAGATGTAAGATGTATCCAGATGTGAGAAGTATCCAGATGTGAGAAGTATCTAGATGTGAGAAGTATTCAGATGTAAGGTGAATCCAGATGTGAGAAGTATCCAGATGTGAGGTGTATCCAGATGTGAGATGTATCCAGATGTGAGATGTATCCAGATGTGAAATGTATCCAGATTTGAGAGAATCCAGATGTGAGAAGTATCCAGATGTGAGATGTATCCAGATGTGAGATTTATCCAGATGTAGGGTGTATCCGAATGTTTGTTGTATGCAGGTGTTGGGTGTATTCCGGATGTCGTGTATAGCCAGACGACGTGTATATCCGGATGTCAGATGTATCAAAATGTCGGGTGCATCCAGATATAGGATGTATCCGGATGTTGGGTTTATCAAGATTTTGGGTTTATCCAGATGTCGGATGTATCCGGATCTCGGTTTTATCAGGATGTCGGTTTTATCCGGATGTCGGTTGTATCCAGATGTTGGGTGTATCCGGATTTCGGGTGTATCCAAATGTTTGGTGTATCAAAATGTCGTGTGTATTCGGATGTCGTGTTTATCCAGATGTATAGTTTATCAAGATGAAGAGTGTATGCCGACGATCTGTCGAAATGATCAGCTGACAGGATGTGATTGTAATGTGGACATACACTATTGTAACAGCTGACACTTTGTCATGTATTACTTTTAATTGCTCATCTACTGTGGACTACATTAACATGGATGACTAGATACAGTTTTAAGTACAGACATTACTATGTACTACTAATTACATTGAATTGTTTTATTTGTGTGCTGCCCCCCTGTTACCTCTGCTTGTGTATAGCTTCATTCTGTTTCAGTTACGTCACATTGAGTGCTGACAAATATACACATTATTGTCAATATAATTGTCTTTGCCGCATATTTCAACACCCAAAATAAAATATAAAGGGTGATTAGGTCACCTTGGCGACAGCTTCTTTTTATGCAGTAGTAAGAATGTGTATTGTTCTCCTTAGCCTGACGTTAGAAGTGTAATTATCTACCTGTAATTATCCACTGAATTAGTTGTCAAAATTCATAGAGACATTTCGCCAAATTGCACAACGAGATTGATATGGCGACGTTAAATGCAAAAGAATCAGCTGAAATACTATGGAAACTTCTATTTATTACGAGTTGCCTCCCGTTGAACAACCAGCTTTGTAAATGTTTAGTAATGTTGTAGGCAAACGTTCTTGTTTTAGTATAAGCTAATAGTTACAACTCGTGTGGCTAATATTTGCCATATTCGAGATATATATTTGGTATTACTGTAGACACTGTTAGATATCCACAAGATGTTGACAAGCTGGAAGAGTTCGCTAATTTTGCAAACAACAAACAACAGGAGCATCAAGATCGACCTGCGATACAGTGAGCGAGAGATAGAGTTCCTGGACACCAGTGTAAGAGTAGAGGACGGGATGCTTGTAACAGATCTGTACAGGAAACCGACTGACAAACAACTATATCTTCTCTATAATTCTGCCCATCCATCACGGATGAAGAGATCGATACCATATGAGCTGGGTATTCGATTAAAGCGAATCTGTCAACAAGAAGACGACTACATTAAAAACAGAACAAATCTTAAGTCGGTGTTAAGGAAAAGAGGATATTCGGGAAAGGTTATTGAGAGCCAATTTCAAAAGGTGGACAAGATGAATAGAGAGGACCTCCTTCGATACCGGAACTGCAATAAGGGTAAGATACAGAGGGTCCCACTAGTAGTCACGTATTCTAAGCAGCTGCCAGACGTCAATGAAATTCTACGGAGACATATGAGATTACTGCACAAGTCAGAAAGAATGAAAGCTGTCTTCAAGGACTTACCAGTTGTCAGCTACATGAGAGACAAAAACATAGCAGACATATTGGTGCATGTAAAGTTGAAGCGCTGTTTCCGGATAACAAAGAATAAGTGTACGTCCGACTGTGATGTGTGTGATAGACTTATAGAAACAACTACTGATACATCTTACCGGTCTACATATATGCCACTAGATGGGCAGTCCTGCAAAACCCGAAATGTTGTATATTGTTTATCATGTTTGAGATGTATATGTGGGAGAGACGGAGCTTACACTTAAGGAAAGGATAAAGGAACATGTGGCAGACACTCGGCTGAATAGAGACAAACCGGTGGCACATCAATTTCTTGGAAGAGGTCATTCTATATCGGACTTGCGGGTGTGCGTACTGAAAAGGGTTAAGGAGGAATCCAAAGTAGCAAGGCTTGTTATTGAGGGATTTTGGATTAACAAACTCAACACTGCTTTCCCCAATGGTATCAATACCAAGTGATGATGATAACGTCACAATTTGTGAGGTCATGGTTTGATGAATTCATTGTGTTGTGTTGACGTCATGGTAACAATGTTATGACGTCATCAACATCAACGTCATAGTTATTCAACATGTTTGTCAAGATGGATGTGACATAGAGGTCCAGTGACATTTAATCCCTGAAGAAGGGCTAAGCCCGAAAGCTTGGAAAAGAGTGACTTACAAGTTCATTAATACCTGTCTATCTATAGGGGAGGTGTATTCCGTATACCTGGCTATGTCTCCATTTAAATCAGAAGACGCTTACCTTTCTGTAACACCTGGTCCTTTTCTCCTTGTACTTTATCTACGGTATTCATGTAAATCTTTTTTTTTTGTTCATATTTTGCCCTAATTTTATCGATTTTTGGTTCGAATTGTGGACACTTCGGTATTCTCTTGTTTTTAACTTGACCAACCGACTCTGAACACTAGATTAGTAAAATCGTTTTAAATCTTCAAACAACCCAGCAGGAGTAAAAAAATGATAGGTGTTACACTGTCCTGGCTGACAGAGTTACATATGGTGATCAAACTATCAAAATCTCTGGAAATAGTGGTCTGATTTTAACACACAATACGACACCGTCCGCATCAATACTTACTTACAAGAGCTGGTTGATGTTAGAAACAGAGTAAATAAAAAGCTGGTATATAGGATATATAGTGGATATCTAACAGTGTTTTCAGTAATACCAAATATATTTCTCGAATATGGCAAATATAAGACACACGAGTTGTAAGTATTAGCTTATACTAAAACAAGAACGTTTGCCTACAGCATTACTAAACATTTACTAAGCTGGTTGTTCAACGGGAGGCAACTCGTAATAAATAGAAGTTTCCATAGTATTTCAGCTGATTTGTTTTCAGCGGTTTAAAGTCAAGAAAACGTTGTAACAGACGTTTTTGGAAGCTCGCAAAATAAGGCAATATTTGAAATAAGGAAAATACAATAAACACACCACATTTTTCAAGACAACGCAATTTATTTTCATACATATATCAGCTAAAGTTTAATTTAAGAATATGGTTTCGGGGGAGGGGGAGGGGGATGTGGGGAG